>NC_056744.1:452115339-452302839 GCF_019279795.1 Protopterus annectens | reverse complement strand
AGCTTGAGAGGTATGAATGGGCCCACCACTGATCCTTTCAGTACTCCATTGGTTAAAATTGTGCTTTCAGAGATGTATACAACAACTTGAACTACTTGAGACCTGCTGGGCAGACAGCTTCCAATCATTTGGAAGCATACAGGTTTACCTTAAGTTTATCTAACTTTTCAATAATTCTAGCATGCAGGATTGGGTCAAAAGCCTTAGCCAGGTCAAGATAAGTAGTGTGCATAGATTAGCTACTATCCACAACTTGTGTAATCTTTTCAAAGGTATTTACTGTGTTGAGGAGACAGGACTTGCCCTTCAGAAAACCAAACTGAATAGAGTTTAGATCACTTAAGTTGCCTACACTGGAATTAATGAATTCTGCTATGAAATATTATGTGGCTTTGCTTATAAGGCTGGTGAGGCCAGTGTGCCTATAATTATCTCAGTCTGTATATGAGCCACCCTTAAGTAGGAGAGTTGGGTCTATATTATGTTATCAAAAAGGCATTACAGCGAATGCCTTTTCACAGACCTTTAAAAATTTAACTGCCAGTTACGTGAACGGCCAATTCAGCGATTTTTTTCCTTGGCTAAAAAATTGCTTGGCCATCATTGTGAATTTGCCCCTTTCCCCACTGTAGTGCGATCTCAGAGTTGGTATATTTAGTTGGGGGGTGTGGGGGTGTGAAGACTCACACTTTGAATTGTTTGTAGTGATGTTTTGTTCCGGGTCAGCTGAGAGATTTCTTTCCCTAAGAAAAAAAAAATCTCTGAATTGAACATTCAAATAACTGGTGGTTCACTGTGCAGGGGTCAATGAAAAGGCATTCGCTGTAATGCCTTTTCGATACCATAATACAGACATGGAGAGTCCTAGTTGTTCTCCAGGCATCAAGGAGAAACACTGTGGATAGGCTGAAGGTGAACAGCATAAGCTGAAGCTCTGATTGTACATGCTTGGCACACTACTGAGAACAGAACATGGTAAGTTATATGTTCCAATAGAAACATAATTTTTAGCCTTTGACAGAGATTCTAAGACTCATTCCAAAGTGATGATGGGGAAACTACATTTCAAGGATAGTGGTTGTAACAATGTGATAAGATAGAGTTTATCTACTAATATATTGGTTATACACTTGGGACTGGAATGTGCGATGTCATAATGGATGAGCTCAATGCATTGTTGAACATTATTTTTTAATTTTCTTGCATAAATGGAGGAATATTTGTAACTTATTTTGATATCTGGACCTTAAATTTGTATTCTGCTTCACATGTTATAATTGACTTCTTAAGTTTCTTGTTGACATGTTTTAGTAATTTCATGAGATATGGAATTAGTATTCCTTACAACATTTCATTGTAAATGATTATTTATTTGCTAGTTTTAACATTTAGTACTACCCAAAAGCCCTCTTTTTTAGTAACTTTATGAATCACCTGCCACTGTAAAGACTTACAGAAGAAAATTGTTACGTCTTTTAGAAGGCTTTTCTAGACTTAGGGTTGCTGGGGGCTCTTAAGAAGAACTGTAGACACCTTCCATGGCACTTTGCAATTTCCCTTCCATGGCACTTTGCAATTTTTCAAATTTTATTCAAATACAACATCATAAGAAATTTGCTTTAACCAACGTTGCATACTATTTCTCCTTATGGTTTAGAAGCTAACCCATCCAGCACTTACTGTAAATAATTTCAAGCTGGAATCGCTAACTTTTTAGCACTAACAGAAATAATAAACATAAACAGTAGTCTGCCAGTTAACTATGGAGAGTGCATCATCCAGTAAATTGAAACCAGCAGTGCCAGGAGCCACCCGACAGCTGCAATCACTGGCTACTGAGTGAGTAAACTAATGCTGAGAGGTAAAACTGCCTTTCCCCTCCCAGAATCTTAATTGCTTAGTGTACTAAGCTGTACATTCGGATTATGCCATGGGCTGAAATACCCTTAGAAGGCTCAGTATCAAAAGGGGAAGCCAAATGCCTTTGGTATTGCTTTTTATTTAAATAAGGACTTCTTAGATTTCTGTGAATGATCCTTTTGAGTCACAGACTTAAAATAAATGATGGGTAAGTTTGGTTCTATTGCTACCTGAGTGTTTTTTTTTCAAAGGCTGAATACCATCTTCCAATCACTCAAGTCTTCCTACAACTAATTTGAATCCAACTACAATGACACAAACGTATTTGCCATTGGAATGCTAAAACCTCACCTGTCTGTCTCTTTCTTATTCTGTTGTTCTGGGTTGCTTATCTCTTTTGAAAAGGACTGTCTGAGAGCTTCAAAACATCTTGCAGAAGGGCTGCAAATTTTGATGCTAAAACTTGGCTGAAGGATTCACTGATTGAAAGGTATCCATTAGCTGGCTCTAGATATATTAGTCAAGTCCTTAGCTAGCATTATTGTCATTTATTTTGGCTTTTTCCCGGTTAGGGGTCGCCACAGCGGAACTCTGGTCTGCTAATGATTGGCAGTAGATTTTTACGTGCCAAGTTGCCAGCCCTGAAGCACAACCTTCAATGAAGAAATGCCCAGTCAAGCATGTCTCCACACAGACGATGCTCTAGCTGAGAATCGAACAGAACAACGTCTTACTGTGAGGTGACAATGCTACCAAAGCACCACCACCGTAATGCTGCAACATTTACCTTCCTACCTCAGGGACAGCACCTCTGGGTATTTTAAATATGAAGGAATACTGACACCATAACAGACAGACCTTATTTCAGTGAAGGCCTTACATTACATTACATTAGCATTTCTTTTGGAGAAGTCTATCTTTATGGTAATTCAACACAAAAGATTTCCCTTGGTCATCTGCTGTTAGAATGGGGTTTTTGTCAGACTAAGATAACATTTTACAAATAACGTGATTGTTCAGTTTACGTCTGTCTGCATACTGAAAGGTGGTATGTGTTCTTTCAATACATATTAGCCCATCTACTTGTAATGCTTTAAATAAAGAACCTTCCAAATATAACTTACCATTGTCTGCTTCTGAACCTTCTGTTAGACCAGTGAGATACAGGTTATCATGCTGACTTCTATTTTTCAGATTCTCTAATTCAGATTTCATCCATTGAATATGCTTCTCCTGAAGAACCAACACTGCCTGGAACTTTGCTAAGTTGAATTCTTGCCTCGGTGTCACGTAGAGTAAGAATCCAGTTTTTTCAGCCAGGATTTTAATATCTTCAGCATGTTTACTTGGCATCCTCTTTATCTCCACAGTGTCATCTAAAACTTGCAAAAGCAAGCCCATCCATGAATCCAAATTATTTTCCACCCTGTTCTGGGTTTTGAATCCTGCCAGCTTAACAAAAAAAAAAGCACTGTGTGAGTGCAATCAGGAACACTTATAAACTTGAGGAACAATTATAATGTGTGAGAATCAAAGATATAACTGTTGCACCCATCCTCAGCATGGAAATAATTAAGCACTACCCTCATCTTCCACTTCAGCTCCACACCCCATTCAGGAAATCTGAACATTACTAAAGAAGTTTGTGGGCATGTTCACTTCTAAGTTAAAGTGTAACTAATTGTTGAAGCACCATATAGGAATTGGGCCCCAAAGTACTATCAAACAAACTTCTTATAGGGTGCCTAAGTAACTCAAGTAAACTATGCAGGAGGAATTGCTAGACTGGTGGATCCTAGGGTAATCCAGTAATCGAAAGTGCCTGGAAAATGGAAGAACCAAGAGTCAAATAGCTTAAAACACATACTGTCTTAGAACAGTTAGGTTGGTAAATGTCATATTACTATTGTGCAGAATAATGGATAGTAGCAGGAACAACTGGCATTCACTGCAAGGTAAAGGTCAATTTTTGTTACCCATTTTTGGGTTGCTCAAATTTTCCCAGTCAACATTCCAGAGGGTGGTGGACTGCATCTTAGAGATAGCTAAACATATGCTGTTGCATATATTGATAATATTGCAATTTATAGTTTGAGTTGGCAGGATCATGTTTAGCACATTAAGGCTATTTGGAGCAAACTAAATTAAACATGATTTGTTATCAAGGCAAATAAATACTGGGTGAAAATGCAGAAATATCTTATCATTTCGGGAGATGGAAAAATCCAGCCAGTGCCTAACAATATGAAAGTTATTCAGTCATAGCCTACCCCATTACAAAAATGATGCAATAACAAGGTAACACGTCTAGTTTGTCATTCATGTTAGCACTATAATCATTCCATTTACTGACCTTACAAGAAAGAACAGACCAGATAAGGTATATGAACACTGACTTGTGAGAAAATAGTCCAACAACTCAAAGATACATTAAGTGGACCCCATGATCTACCTAGCCCTGTGTATAATAAAGTTTGTAGTGCAGGTAGATGCTTCAAATCACAGTCAAGGGACTGTACCTAGCTGGATCACATCAGGAATAAAGGGCTATCTCATTCAATGGAATACTCCTATGAAGATGTGGAAAATGAGTGCTTGGATTTAGTTTGGGCTACCAGAAAGAGTCAATGCAACGTGTGGTAAAAAATACGCAGTGGCTTCAGAATGCATCATCTTATGTGACAGTGACAAGAGACTGTTTCTGAGATAGAGCTTGGAATTACAGTTTTACAGCATAACAATTCAGCCCCAAAGCAGTACCATACTACAAATGCAGGGAAATATCTAGTTCAGTTAAAGGAATCCACTTGTTACTCAAGCAATGTTTCTTAGTGAGATCTTAAGAAAATAATTAAGTTCTAACAAAGGGAATGTAAACTGGCACATTCCTTCTTCACTGATGCATGCATGATCAATGTTCTTTTTGCCAAAAGTTTAATATCATGATTCACTTATCCACAATGTGATGTAGTGTGGTAGCTGGTGGTGCACTTTTGGGGAGGTTGCCTTTTTCTCCACTGTTGTAGTGACCATGAAGTTGGTATATATAATTTACGAGGGTATTGGCAGCAAGTTTCTTCTTTCTTTTTTTTTAATGTCTTGAAATTTACACTATATGGAACTGAACTTTCAGAAAAGCATAAATTAGAATCTGTTAATTTGATTAAACATTATTAAACCATGCAAAAGGTGAAAAGCTGATCAAAGTAGGAAGTTATTTTGTCAGCAATGGCACAATAAAGCTGTCAAAAAATGCATTTGTTTTTGTTTGTTTAAAGTGCAGCAGAACTTTGAGAAGTGAAACTATTTTAGAGTTTTACACACGCACACACACACACACACACACACACACACACACACACACACACACACACACACACACACACACACACACACACACACACACACACACACACACACACACACACACACACACACACTCACAGAGCATAGCTTAAGGTTCCTTAATTACTTCCTGCTAAAAGTTAGGTTACCTTACCTGGGCTTGACCTTTAAGGCTATCTAAGCTACCTTTCCTTGGAAAATGCATATTATGACACCATTTTGACTATGCTGGAAAGGAAGGGCTAGTGTTCTTCTACCATGAGCTGAAAAGTAAAATTTTTGCAGTGGACTATGCTAACTGGGTATGTCTCTATATTGTCTCATTATAAGAAACCCCTCAGAGTCTTTTTTTTTCAAGCAGTGAGTATTCCTCAAATGTTCAGTAATGCAGTATAGTTCACACTGACTTTGTTTTTCATTTGGAATGGTCAGTAAACTTTATGGAGTGGGAACAGTAAATAAATGTTGTGGACTGCTGAGAATAGAAGAGAAGAGAAATAGCCTGCTTCTCAGACTCTGTAAATTCATGTCTATAAGTTTTGAAAGTGAGTCTAATGCAACCTCCAGAGGGTCTTAGAGAAAGTGGTAGTTTTAAGACAAGGCAGGCCACAGTATTTTTCTAATGCCATTTGTCTGCACAAACCATTTTATTCTCTAGTTCCCTCTGCAAGCTTACATGCCTGTGCATATTTAATTTTTAAAGTGTTCTGCCAAGTTTCTAAAAAGTTTCATTACACAAATGTGATAACCTTAATGACTATTAATTTATAAAGTTGCAATTACAAAAAACTGGTGAATTATAATGGCATTTTTGTAGAGAGACTTTTTGCCATTGCTGTTATAAATTAGTAATATGGCTAGCTCATTTTGGAGTGAACATTAGGTGGGATTGGTCTGTCTGTGGCAGTAAGTTACCATAAAACATGAATGAGTAGTAGCACTGAAAATGCATTACTAACCCCTCTTGAAAAACATCATTGTGTGAATGCAATATTTTAGGCAATATATGGTAACAACTGGAAAAGTTGCACGTAATGACCTTGTGCTGAGAGTGAGGTGCATGAAGTCCTGGGAACCCAGTAGTTATAGCATTGCTTTCCAGATTTAGTTTGATGGAGCAGGCACTGGCTAAAGCCCAAGGCAGCAGTGTTCAGTTGTCCCACATTCTTAAGCATGTACAATATGTAGGGTCATCCCTGACTGAAGGCATAGAAGGCCCTGTCAAAAATAAGTTCTTACTTTGTCTACCACAGGTCTTTCAGAAAATTATGATGGCTGCTTGCTTGACGAACTGTCACAATAAGTTTTAGCCTTAAGGAGAATAAATGGATGGTTGACAGGCAGATGTGATAAAAAGCATTTAAAGGAAAGCATTTTGATATTCTGACACAATACACTACTGTATCTTCACCATGAGAGCTTCCATACCTTTATACTGCTATAGTCAACCACAACTTAAGGGTCTTTATTTTTATGCTATAGTCAGATTTGGCACAATGACTACTTAAAAATGCCCACAAGCAAAATTCTGAGTCTTAGAAGTGTTGTACTTGTACTGACACTACGATAAAGTTTCTCATTTTGTGTTAAAGATCCCATCTGATAGTATACTGCAGCCTTGAGATGTCTACTTTTAACATACTTATTTGTGAAGTAATAATGAATGCGAAGTTTAATTTCATGAGATGCAGCATACTTTCATACACTGGAATTCTTATGAAATGTTTCTATTTAAATGTTTTGTTCCTCCACTTGAAAGTTTTCTAATATTTTTTCCACAACGGTAGATCATGTTTATTTAACCAGTTATTCATTCTGTAGAGTCCTTTTTGCAAAGTCAAACATTAATCTTCATGTTTACTTAACTATCCTACATCTGTTAAATCCTGTTGTCATTATGCATGTCAAGATATACTATCCTGATTAACTTTGTCCCACTCTTAAAGTCTGTGACCTCTAATTAACTCAGTGTGAATGTAAGTGATAACGTATTTAAGGAGATGAAGCCTTCTTTGGCAGAACTGTGGCTGAGGTGTGGACATTTTATAGTTTCTTTTTATACCACCTGGTGATTTCTGATATGTTTTCAGAATTATTCTTTGCATTTACTGAAGTGGTTGCTTCCAACAAGGAAGTCATACTCTGTAAATAACCCCTTATCTTTTCTCAGCACAGACTCATCCAATTTACATTTTTTTTACCTATACAATGCTTGAACATACCTACATATCTGTTTTGGAGACACAAGCTTTGCATGAATTTAGTGATTACTGGTATAAAACATTTTTAATTTGTTTGCTTTCAAGAATGCGACTATTCCTTAAATGCTTAACATTACAGTATAGTTCACATTGGCTTTGCTTTATTTGGGATGCTCAGTAGACTTTATGCATTGCAGTAAAGAAGCAGTTCTCATGGACTGGAGAAGAGAATGGAGACACAGCCTGCTGACCAGACTCTGTGAGTTCATATCTATAAATGTTGCAAGTGAATCGAATGCAACTGCTAGAGGTTTACAGGAAGGGTAATGGTAATGTTAGGACAAGCCAGGTCATAGTGTTAGTTTCTAATGCCATTTGTCTGCACAAAACATCAGAGAGATAATGGATATGCCCAATTTCTCAGAGCTGATTTATAGAGAGATGCATTCAGATACAAAAATGATAGAAAAAAGTTTGTTCTATACCTCTTTTGTAAATTAGAAAATGGTCCAGGGACTGCAAAGATGATTATCAAGCAACATGAATAACTCTCATCCCCCCTCCAAAAAAATATAGTAGGGGTATCTCCTGCTATTAAAAGATAGTTCAATGCTTTTGTTAAAATGGTCATGTGGTAGACAAAACATGAAACAGGCAAATGTCCAGTATTTTTCATATCACTCCCTGCCACTACTGTAAAACCTTTCACTATCTCCTGATCCACACCTAAATTGCAGCTATTTTCTTCCATGAACTTTAGGCATGTCTCAAATCTTTGCTCTGCCATTCAAAATTATGGTAGTTCAATCACTGCTGCAGTACCATTTTAACAACAGCACTAATACGCCTGCACAAAGTCTCATTCCAAAATACTAAAAATTAGCATACTTATAGGCATGTTTTAATTTAAGATACATTTAATTGCAATACCAAAAATATTCAACCTATACTCCACCCTGGTCCCATCATCTATTGTTTATTTCCTAAGTAATCATACTGGTATATAAGCTTTTCACTGTAATGTTTAGTAGCTGACAAAGTTCAAAATGGACTAACTTGGTCCTATGAGATTATAAGTGACAGTGTCATTACACACGTTCCTGTAATGCATGTACTTTAGCTTGTCAGTTTATGAACAAATGTGATACTTAAAAAAAGCACTGTAATATAAAAAAAGCTTTTTGTAGGGCATCAAGACCAATGCACCTCCTTGTGGGTGATTTTGCCCACACACCCTGTTTACTGATATTATTAATGTTGTTACACCTTGGATAGGGTGACAGTGACTACTATCAGGGGATATAATGCTTCCTTGCCTTTTTGTGAGGTGCGCTGTGCCTGGGCCAACCACAACTTGCTAACATGCAAATACATACAATCTTACACCAAAAAGAAGCAAGCATTGAAAACACGTGCTAATGTCAGATTGAGGGAAATGCTCAAAGTATGAATTGAGCTGACAAATCTATGCAAATGATTCAAAACTGTCCAATCTATACTCCTACTGTAATATGCCTTCTACTAAGATATACCCGTCTCACTTCCCAATCATCTGTTCAAATGTTGTGTCACTGTCTAGGATAGCTTCCTCCTACTCCCCAGAATATTAAACCATTGATTTGCACATCAACAAAAAAGCCAGGGATTAAAATTTCATATAACTCATGCTTTAGACAACAAGGGTAAGAAGAACAGGACTGTACCATGTTGTTGTTGTGTCTTTCGGCTTATCCCGGTTAGGGGTCGTCACAGCGGAACTCCGGTCTGCTAATGTTTGGTAGTGGATTTTTGTGTGCTGAGTTACCAGCCCTGATGCACAACCTTCAATGAAGGCATGCACATTCACGCATGCCTCCACACAGAAGATGCTCTAGCTGAGAATCGAACGCGACAATGTCTTGCTGTGAGGCAACAATGCTACCACAGCACCACTACCGCGGGTGACTGCACCATGTTACTGTTGTGAAATAAAATCCGCCAATATTTATTGCCCTTCCTTGACAAAGTGAAATAACTCAAACAAAACTAAAATAAAAATTAGCTCATATCTATAGCACCTCACAAAATACTTTCTCTATTTAAATTTGGACTTTTTTTGTACTGAAGAAACTGAATTGGCCCGCAGTAGAAAAAGGAGGGCTATTATGATGCCTGAAGACCTAAGGGGCTTGAAGGCCAACTTATTCTTGAAATGATTGACTAACTAGCTAAATAACTAACTAACTAAATAAATAAATTAAAAACACAGAAAAATACCATTCTAAGAGCCCAATAATAGTAGTGTCTTTAAAACCACTAAAAGTTAAAGTAGACTTGGGAATACATTAAAATGCCTAGCCAAGCTGAAAGGCCCTTCTCCTATGACTTGCCCATTGGCGATTCAGAAACGTTAGCTATGATGAGGTAAGGGCTGACTACTGGGAAATTTGCATATTTCTTGAATTGCATTTACTAATAAAATATGCAGATCATTGCTGATCTGAATATTGTGTAAGGAACCTGCTTCTCATGTAGGAAGTGGCATTCCCCCACTCTCTCGCACACACACACAGGAATGATAACAGTAATGCACATACACATGCAATCAGGTTTACACACACACACACACACACACACACACACACACACACACACACACACACACACACACACACACACACACACACACACATGCACACCAAAGTCCCTGTACCTGTCCCTACCACATCTTCCCTACTGTTGGTTTTCCCCATCTATGTAATAGTTTCAGTGCCATTATGACTCATAATGTATTAGACCTTGTTGGTCTAGAGTATCCCCTATCATCCAGTCTTTG
Source organism: Protopterus annectens (assembly GCF_019279795.1). Classification (NCBI taxonomy): domain Eukaryota; kingdom Metazoa; phylum Chordata; order Ceratodontiformes; family Protopteridae; genus Protopterus; species Protopterus annectens. Next base: position 452,292,618 of record NC_056744.1, on the reverse strand, counting down.
TACTGCTGTTGGTACAAGTATCGCACATTGATGATCATCCTCTGTATCTAGTATATCCCCCCACAGCATGTCCATAATGCTCTTGCTGCATTTACAACACTTTAAAAAGTCATCCCTGGAGGTCTAATGTGCCCCCCCACCACCTGATCCATGTACTACTGTTGCTGCTGGTATGGCACTTTGAAGAATGATCCCTGGTGCGAAGTCCATGCCCCCACCCTCCAAACTCCATACTGCCATTGGTTCTATTGATCAGCCCCCCAAACATGGGACCGAATTAAACCCACAGCTAGGACAGCCCACAGCTACAAAACTTATATCACAGCCAGTACTACCTCTGGATACCTTCTCAACTGTCTGCACTGCAACTGTGGTCACTGGCCACAAGGTCCCCTGGAAATTACCGGCCCCCACAGAGACAAGCCTTATCTGGAACAAAGCGGCCCAGAAGCAGCATGGACCTTATCAATGGAGACTCATAGATAAAGACATATAATAAGATGCAGGATTTTTGGCTTTTTTTGCTTGGCTTTTTGGCTTTGATCATGCCTTTAAACTTGGTTTGGTTTGCTTTTAAAAACAGTCACCAAAGCCATTGATGAGGAAAGTCCATACCCAAGGGACCTACCCGATCTGGCTAAGACGCCGGATACAACCCCCCTTCTGGTATATCATTGAAAAAACTCATAAGCAAATGTTAACCCATACATCACAAGATGGGTTGCAAACTGGCTGAGTGGACAGAACCCACAGGGTCAGAGTTGCTGGCGCCATGTCAGACTCAGCAAAGCCTGTCACAAGTGGTGTCCCACAGGTCAGTCCTGGGGCCCACTCTTTTGGCATCTACTTTTTCAAGCACAAGCAAACACAGGAGGGTTATGGCTGACAAAGTTTGCAGATGACTGCAAACTAGGCCATAGTAGAAACACATCTGACACAGATATCCCGGCCTTAAATGCCAAAAATGCATAGTCATACTAAAACAAAAACAAGGTTACCCTAGCTACCAAATAGGTGGCAATCCACTGAGCACACCTGGTATAGTCTATGTTGATAGTAGTGTAGCATACACCCATGTAAGTAAAGTAGTAGTTAGTCCTTCTACATTGCCCACCACCTTATCAGGAAGCATCAGATCTAGTCAATCTAGGTCATAGTCTCTTACTCATCTCATCATCATCACAATACAATGCAATGCCAATGCCCTATCTGATATCTGACCCGAGACTCTTGGCAGCTGGCTGAGAGGCCACAAAAGTTCCTAAAGGATAAAAAAAAAATCCTAAAAATGCTCCTATGCTGAAAAAGAACTCTATTCAACTCCAGCTATTCTCACTCCGCGTGGCTTGCTCAGAGGAGCCTAACATACATGTGTCAAACCCAGATTTGATGAATATGCTCATGCTCAAAATCCATCATCCATCAAAGGCGCACAACTTAAAGAGAGACCACAACTATTTATTAGGACTGCTGGAATAGGGACGATGAGGAGAGACAAGAAGACTCCCAAAAGACAAAAACGGGAACAAAACAGGGTACATGTCGCTGGCCTTGTTCAAGAGAAATCTTGACCAGAAGATGGGGGATCATGGATGAGAAGATATTATATACCTCAGAGGAACCTCAGTGTCACTGAGGCACAGAAAAATAAAAAATATAAATATAGTTCCCAGGGGGGTGGGGTGCTAAATAAACAACATGCTAGGCTTATAATATGCCTCCGGGGGCAGATAGCCTAGTATGAACCTATGAACCTATGAACCTATCATCATCATCAACCCCCTTTCCCATTTTTCTACATGGGAGTTGGGATATTGCACCAACTGTTGACATCTTTCTGTAAATTCAGTGCTACAGGTCTTCTCTCAGGTAATCCACCCATTTCTTTTCTGGACATCCTTGGTTCCCCCTGCCTTCTTCCTGTCTGTTCCAAATCATTAACAGATTATCTTCTGGTTTCTTGCACATGGTCATACCACTGTTCTGTACCCCTCATGTTTTAGCTTATTTGGCATTATTCTGTCATAAACTACCCCTGGCATGCTATTCCAGCTTACTGTATCACTTCTGTTCCCCTATTTGCTACCATTACAACTAACTGAATTCAGTTTCATCCCGCATGCCTTCATTTTTGCGTATCAATTCTCTATCATCTGCAGCAGTTCTTGTTCAGATCCTGTATGTAATCTCACATCATCTACATATGAAGATGCTGGAAGCACTTCTTCCATCTGCCTTTGATGTCCTGTGAACTGGTGAGCAGGTCATTGTTGGCATTCTTGCTGACCTGTTCACTAATGTAGTCTATCGCCAATATGGATATCAGTTGGCTCAGAGCTGAACCCTGATGCACACCCACTTCCACTGGGAACCCCTCCATGAGTCTGAACACTATCTATACTTGTGTTATTGTGATCTTGTACATAGCCTGCACTAATTCTACCAGTGTTTTTGGGACTTCAAACCATAGCAGAACTAAACAAATCAGCTTTCTTAGATCCTTGTCATACGCTTTCTCCAAGTGTACAAATGACTAGCTGAATTCTACCCTGTTTTCTATCTTCTTCTTAACTATCTGTCTCACTACAGCCATCGAGTCAGGTGTGTTGCATCCTGATCTGAATCTGAAATGCACATCTTTGATCTTGATTTCTATTACATTGTATAGCCGTTCATCAATCACAACCTCCAGAACTTTCCAGCAGTGTGACAGGAGTTTGAGCTCTGTACTGTCCACTGTTATGAATGTCCCCTTTTTTCTACATTGGGACTAGTATGTTTGCTGTCTGATATGCCTCTCTTTCCCACACTGCTACCCTCTGGAGCCTTTTCTGCCCTAAATCTCCCAACAGCTTGATAATATCTGCCATGACCTCATCTGAGCCTGCTGTTTTCAGTGACTTCATTTTCCTAAGTGCTGTTCTTAATTCTTCTAGGGAGGGCTCATTTTCTTTCACCATAGGTTGCATCTGGGACAGTACAGCATCTGTAGGATTTTTTTTTCATTCAGAAGTTGATATGTCTTCTTCTTCTTTTGGCTGCTCCCATTAGGGGTCGCCACAGCAGATCATCTGTTTCCATTTCTTCCTGTCTTCTGCATCTTGCTCTGTCACACCAACCACCTGCATGTCCTCTCTCACCACATCCATAAACCTTATCTTAGGCCTACCTCTTTTCCTGTTACCTGGCAGCTTCATCCTTAGCATCTTTTTCCCAATATACTCGGCATCTCTCCTCAGCACATATCCAAACCAACATAATCTTGCCACTCTGGCTTTGTCTCCAAACCTCCCAACCTGGGATAACCCTCTAATATACTTATTCCTAATCCTGTCTACCCTTGTCACACCCAGTGCAAATCTTAACATCTTTAACTCTGCCATGTCCAGCTCTGACTCCTGCCTTTTTGTCAATGCCACTGTCTCCAACCCATATAACATAGCTGGTCTCACTACCCTCGTTTAGACCTTCCCTTCCACTCTTACTGGTACTCGTCTGTCACAAATCACTCCAGACACTCCTCTCCACCTACTCCATCCTGCCTGTACTCTTCTTCACCTCTCTTCCACACTCACCACTACTCTGAACTATTGATCCCAAGTATTTAAGCTCATCCAGCTTCACCACCTCTACTTCTTGCATCCTCACCATTCCTCTATCCTCCCTCTCATTCACACACATATATTCTGTCATAGTCCTGCTGACCTTCATTCCTCTTCTCTCTAGAGCATATCTCCATCTCTCCAGGGTTGTCTCCACCTGTTCCCTACTCTCACTATAGATCACAATGTCATCTGCAAACATCATAGTCCATGGGGACTCCTGTCTGATCTAGTCCGTCAACCTGTCCATCACCATTGCAAATAAGAAAGAGCTCAGAGCTGATCCTTGATGTAATCCCACCTCTACCTTAAACGCATCCATCACTCCCACCGCAGACCTCACTGCTGCCACACTACCCTCATACATATCCTGTACCACTCTTACATACTTCTCTGACACTCCAGACTTCCTCATACAATACTACAACTCCTCTCTAGGCACCCTGTCATATGCTTTCTCTAAGTCCACAAAGACACAATGCAACTCCTTCTGACCTTCTCTGTACTTCTCCATCAACACTCTCAGAGCAAACATTGCATCTGTAGTGCTCTTTCCTTGCATGAAACCATACTGCTGATCACTAATCATCACCTCCCTTCTTAACATAGCTTCCACTATTCATTACCATAACTTCATGCTGTTACTGATCTATTTAATCCCTCTGTAGTTGTTACAGCTCTGCACATCACCCTTATTCTTAAAAATCGGTACCAAAACAAAACTGGAAAGCAGAACCAAGCTGGATAAAAACGGCATGGACTGTTTTATTCAAGGTAAGCGCTTTCAGCTAAGCAAATGCCCAGCCTTCATCAGACAAAAGTCACTCCACACAGCTCTATTTTTATATAAAAAAGTAGTTCACATTCATTAATCGTTAATAAACCAATCACTGTCATGAATCAATTTAAAATGGTTACACCTATAATCATCATATTATAAAACCTTCCTTTCTTAATCTTTTTAGTCAGTGTCAAACAAATGTTTACTCAAGAAGCACCTATTCATACAAAAAAAACAGATATAAAGTGTATATAATAGAACAAAGTTACAAGCTACATTAAAAAAACACTCAATAGCATATAAAACTGAATGCTTAAGGATAATAAAATAATTAAATATATTATTCAAAGAGAAGCTGTCTCACATTAAAGTTGCTATAAAATGCTATACAAATTGCCAGATATCATTTACCTAAGAAGAGCTTTAAGTTTAAGCACACACTTTATGGATGCAAAATCATTTAACCCTGGGGGAAGATGAGCACATGTTCTAATTTGCCAAAATAACTCTTGCTCTTCCAGATACAACTGCCAGGGTCCTCCTCTTATATAATTTCTAACCTGCATTTCTAATATCACACATATAATATTACTCCCTGTTGTAATTACCCTTGATAAAATATATTTTCCTGTTAATGTATTAAACTGTCTCTTATCATTATAAATAAATTTAATTTGTGGGTATATACCACATTTTCAAGATACCCTTTTTTTTATTTTTTTTTTTATCTACCCACCATTTCAACAAGGTTTTGAGGTTAATACTCCTTCGATATGTGTATTTAATTCCCACTACTTCCCTTATAAATTTAAAGTCCACAATCATTACACCATCAATTTCCATCTTCATAAACATCACTTTATCTGACACTCTTCTGACCTCCAAAACACTTTTAGCAAACTGTTCCTTCAGGATAACCCCTACACCATTTCTCCTCCCATCTACACCATGATAAAACAATTTGAACCCCCCACCAATACACCTATCCTTGCTCCCCTTCCATCTGGTCTATTGCACATACAATATACCAACCTTCCTTCTGTCCATCATATCAGCTAGCTGTCTCCCTATACCAGTCATACTGCCAACATTCAAAGTTCCGAACCTCACTACCACAGTCCTAGCCTTTACCTGCCTTCAGACATGCCTTCCTTCTCCTCTCCTCCTTCAGCCAACAGTAGCCCAATTTCCGCCAGCACCCTGTTGGCCAACAGTACTGGTGGTAGTCGTTAACCCAGGCCTCGACCGATCCAGTATGTATATCTGTACTGTTGTCTACATGTATGATTTGGCACAATTTTATGCCGGATGCCCTTCCTGATGCAACCCTCCCCATTTATCTGGGCTTGGGACTGGCACAAAGAAATGCACTGGCTTGTGCATCCCCAGTGGCTGGGTTCAGAAGTTGATATAAGTACTCCTTCTATTTGCATTTCATGTCCTGTGGACAGGTGAGCAGGTTGTTGCTGGCATCCCTTATGAAAGGTGTCTGAATGTCTTCTTAATCTTTCTCTGTTTGCCTTGAAACCTGATAGAGTTTCTTTGTGCCACCTAATGAGCCACTTTCCAAGAGCTGAGAGTTCCTTTGATGCCCTGCTCATCGCTATTCCAACTCATTTCTTCACTTCTTTTTGCCATCCCGCATTCTTTCCTAGCTTGGCCCATCTTTTCTAACTCCCACTTTTTCCTGCACTTCTTTCTTTTGATGACATCCTGGACTTCTGCATTCCACGGCCAGCCTTACTTATGTATCTGATTTCCATACCTGGCTAAGCCACATATCTGTTCTGTAGTCCTCACACATGCTGTTTTGAGGTGCTGCTGTTCTTCTTCAACTCCACCTATTTCCTCCACTTCTTGGGGTGCTAGTGCTCTAGATAATCTCTTGAAATGCTATACTTTCTCTCCAATCAACTTCCAGGTCTTCAGCCTGGTCTCTGTTGACCTTAGAGCCTTCTTGGATGACTGCTTGCAACTGATTGTGGCAACCCATGGTTTATGATGTGGACTGACTCACTGGGGATGACTTTGCAATCACTCATTCTACCCCATTGCCCTTTCCTTACTAGGAGGAAGTATACATGTGTTGCACATTGGTCACTCTTGTATGTGATCCTGTGACTGTCTTTTTTTCTGAACCATGTGGTGGCGACTGTCAAGCCATTTGCCAGATAGAAGTCTAGAATGGCCTATCCTTGTTTTTTCCTGTTGCTGCACCCATGTGGACCCAGGCAATCTTCATATCCTGGTCTGTCTGCCCTTACATGTGCATTCAAGTCACCCATTATCAACAACAATTCATGTTGCCCTACTTTATCTAGTAGATCCTGTAACTGCTGTATGAATACACAATTTTTGGCACTGTCACAACCCTGCTATGGGGAATAGGTTGGAATTATGAATACTGCCCTATCATTACAAAGGATTCTGATTGCCATGAGTCTGTAACTAATTCTGATGACATCCCTCACTGCCTTCTGAAGCCTCTCTCTCACCACAGTTCTCACACCATTTCTGGCCTGTCCTCCTCCTGAATAGTAATCTCTGGATCCCAAGACAAGTGGCTTTGCTAAACTGCCCCTTCCATCTTGTCTTTTGGAAACATGGGATGTACAGCCTCCTCCGTACCATCATGTCATCTACTTCCAAACTCCGTTCTATCAGTGAACCTACACTAAGTGTACCAATTCTTGGTTCTATAACAGTGCATCCACACCATCTTCAGCAATAGTATGATCTGTGCAGCATTCTGAGACCATACATTTCAGATGCCATGAGTGTTTCCTACTGTAATTGCCTTTTGATGTGCCTTCTCTGCTATATGACCACAGGCATTGTGTATTACCTTGTGCAAACCATTTAATTTCACTGGGGTGCGTTGGTGTATGCCATCCACACTCCTCTCTTTTCTCTCATCTCACTGGGCTCTGTGTAGCACAGTCTACATTTTACAAAAGCACATATGCTACTCCTCTTCCTGATAGCTGCAGGTGACCTTTTACAAATGGAATAAGTATGGAGACCCTTTGTCATCACTGTGGCATATGGCACTCCTTGCTGACATGTGGTACTGATGTTATACACCACATCAAAGGTGTGACTTTTTGTACTGTGGGGGGTATGAAGGAAGAGACATTGCTACTTTCACTGACTGATGTGGCCATCTCCCGTCAACATGTTGTGTTTCTATTTTTAATAAAATCACTTTCTCAATCAACTGTGATTATCAGTTGTCATGAAGATTGGAGCCCATTATATTGTTTTGTATCATTAGTTGCCATGCGCTATATTTCTATTGAAAATAATACTTAACAAAAGGGATTACATTCTTGCTTCTTACATAATATGTATGCAACGGTAATAGCCATGAAACAGACAACACTTGAATGTGATAATCATCATGAAAAAGTCAATACATAAGCACTGCAGTAATGATAAAATAGATGCCTATCCTTAAAATGGCAATTGAGGTTTTAACTAACATTAAAACTTTCTTCTTGAAAACTCATGAGTACGTCACTGAACAGCTAACTATGCTATAAAATGTAACAATAAGGAGATGAAGACAAAGGTAAATTGTACTGTGACTTTTTCTCTGTTGCTCGAGTGTAGACTGGATAGGGTTTAAACTCAATGAGTTTGCTTCCTCAGTATCCAGCATTTCAATCACTTTTCTTCATTAGGAATCCCTTTGTAGCACAGAATGAAGTGCCTTATCAGTGATTCAGCATTACTGTATTTTTCATTTGTGTGAATATGAAATTAATATATATAAGTGACAAGGATATGAGGACACTATCCTTCACATGAGATTGGGTTGCATGCCCCTGCCATAATGTTTTTTTTTTTTTTGTGGTTGTTCTGGTTAAAGCCTCAGCCAGTTTATATTTTTTCTATTTTTTGTTTCTAATTCAGGTACTGACATGTTTAGTTTTGTCAGTCTGTACTGCCAGACGGTTCTGAATTATCAGCAAATCTTTAACCTTTTTTTTTTTCTGTAAGCTACAAATAAGGAAAGAAAACACAGTAACTCATCAACTACTCTCTGGCTGTCTAAATCTTTTAGGTCCACATTTATTTACCCAGCATTTCTAAAGTTACTACAATTAATATCTTTTGAGCTGTCATATGATTATTCACTACTAATAAACCGCTACTTGTCCCAGTCAATGGCTATTATTGAATTTAATGCTACGGTTAATTAAGATATTGACTTCATAATTCTATGAAGTAAGTGCAATGTAACAACTTTACTTTGCTTTCCTAAAGACAATAAACAGAACCAATCGTTGTAGTCACAATGAAATTTATCATTGGACAACTGGACATACCTCTCAACTGTCCAGACTTTTGCCTCATATTTTTATTCTTTTCTTCATAACATTTTTGGTTTCCTGACAAATCACTGAGGACTGAAGTCACTAAATAATGACATACATTTGAGTTTCAGACTTCGTAGCCTTTAGAAAATGCATGCTAAAGCAAATCATGTTTTTCTAACACCTCTTGAGTTTATAAGAGCAGTATTTAAAATCTGCCCATATTTTGTGGTCTTTTCCCCCCATTATTTTAGGCTTTGTCCAGATTTCTTGTGCTAAGAGACTGAGAGGTATGCAAGTTAGATAGAACAATTCAGATGCAAGTGAAACACCTCCTGCATTAACTAAATTGCTCATCTCCAATTCTGAACTTCTCTACTACATCCCACTCTAAGTTTACTTTCTCTGTTACTTCACCATACCTATACTTAATTACTTTCCACCATCCTTCTCTTGTATTGTCAACTGTTCTGAATTTTCTTGGATTTCTCTATTTATACCTTGTTATTCTTATATGTACCACTACTGTTTGAGCTCATGCATTGTATAATGTGTTATTTGTAACAATCTTTATTCTGTTTGGGGCTTTCTGTCATGGCCTCTGCTGAAAAAGGGCATGTGCCTAGTCAGACTTTCCAAGTCAACAAACATTAAAATAAAATAAAAAAGTAAAAAAAAAAAATCATTATAAAATACAGCATAACTTGAATTCTATATTACAAGTTTTCTCCCCTAAGCAGCAAATTATGTCAAACTTAGTCTATTACATTAATTTCATAATTTTGTTTATTACCCTTTTGCTAAGATGGTATACTGCTGTGTTACAATCTTATTAATATTTATTTTAGAATTTATACAGGTGTTGTTTCCTTTAAATATTCTTCAACAAGTTCATTACATAATTTTGGCTTGTTTCACACAGCCCAGACGATCTCCCTCCCAATGACAAATCTGTTCCAAGCTAATTACATGAACATCAAAAGAGAACATGAGATTGACACTGCTAAGATACGACAGTTTAATCTGTGGCATTTTTAATTTAGAAAGAATGCATGGAACATGGTGTGCCCGAGAGACATTAGAAAAGTGTCTTCAATTCAATAGAAGAAACAATAATTACGCAATACTTGCTTTTGATTTTAAATATGTCACTGCTTGTCTGGTGTCAGTCAGTTCATCTTTATAAATAAACAGCTATTTTAGTAATCCTTTTTGTAATTTTTTTACAGCTTTAGCTTGAATTTTGTATCAATTCCTATGGCTTGCATGCTTGGATAAATGTATTTTTAAGAAACAAAATAAAATCAGTCTGCATTGGTCTGGCTAGAGGGTTATTGACATGTTTCATAGACTTCCTTTTTGCATTAATCTGAATTTTACCTCATGGCAATGCTTCCAGTTTGTATTCATTCATCTCTATCCATTCCTAACCAAATGCATTTGTGTTTGAGAAGCGACAATTCATTTGTATGTATTTCCTGTTTTAATAACTTTGGTGTATGAGTGAATGGGCCATTGTATGATATGACTATCAAAAGCATCTTTGAGGTAGGGAAACAATGACTGTTGATGTTTCTATAATTATAGTCATGAAACAATTCAGACTTGGCAGTCTGATACATTGAATGTGTCGGAAACATTGGTGGTTAGAACACTTCTCCATATGTCACATCAAATTGATTCTGCTTCCTCAAAAAGGCTTTTGTCAATAAACAAAACATGTTTTGGCTTACACTTTCTGAAATAAATCATAATACTGTAAAACATCATTCAAGAAATAAAGTGTTAAAGATAAGTACTTTGGTTTTCCTAGTGACTGACTTATGTATCTCCATTTTAAGGATAGAATGTCACCTTCACTTACAAAATATGTAACCATCACTGTTTCTCCTTCTGAATGTAAAAAAAAATATTGATTCACATACTTCATTCAACTGACAAAAGTTGAGAGGTGATATAAAATCCCCTTTTCACTAGAGTTTTAAGATATCCTGTATATATATATATATATATAAAATATACCGATATCAGTATATCAGGTATCAACTTCAAATGTACTACTAGCATGAACTAATTATAGAGTATATACAGTCTGCTTGACAACTAGCACTGATTGGTTAGTTTTAACAATACCTAAAGAGGACATGTTTTAGACTGGAAGATTATCAGAGCATCAGCCAAAAATCAATTTCAGAGTAGGATTATTGCCATTTTCAAAAAAATGCCACCCTTTCTGGTTGGTCTGTGAAAATCTGATTGTTGAGTACCTTACGTTGTGTACTGGACTTGTTTACTACTCCCCAGTGCTCTACTCCTGGTATTCTCAGCAACATTGAAAACACTGTACGTCTCATGTGTAAATGCAGCTCAGTACTGCTTGGTAACTTTTAACCCAAACAGGGCCAGCATACTAAGTGCAATAAATTAAATAATCACAAAATTCTAATTTACTCAAATGGTAACAGAGTCCATCTGAAAAAAAAATCCTTAAATAAGCATACTCCATTACAATCAAAATGAACACACCTGTGAGTAAAAACTCTAACAGAAAAAGGCTATGTATAGATGGCCAACTGAGAGCAGTGAATTTTGAGAGCTCCATAAACTAGTATAGTAATATAGGAAAATGTTATTATTTTCAAGTTTAAAATGTCAGAAATCTATAGATAGAAGACAAAACTACATAAATATCAATTTTGGTGGAGATATACAAAAAGTTTCCTGTCAAGTAACTCAGAGGTATATTGAGTCACTGAATATGAACAACTCAAGGAATTATCATCCAGATGCTGCTTTGAAAAAAGAACCGCAATTGATGACATCTACCTGACAGGAACTATCTTTAAAGATTGATGGCTTTAAAATGACTTAGAAAACCTCAAATTAAATTCTCAAAAACAGACTGATGCTCTTAAGGAACTATTACAGCAACACCATACAAAAACAACAAATATAGACACTTCTCTAAATGACATTGAAGGGAGACTCAAAGAGGAAAAATTCCAAAAATAATTTCTGCTTAAACAGAATACATGGCTGCTTAACAAAATAGATGACTTAGAAAACAGGGAAAGGAGAAACAACATAAGGATTTTTGGTCTGCCAGAAAACACTGAAGGTGAAGACATCATTTCATTCTTAACAATCTGTATTCCTAAATTTTTAGACTCTAAAGAGGGACTTTCATTTGGAATTGAAAAGGCACTTAGAGCACTGAGGAAACCTGCTTCTAACTCACCAAATACTCCACCTAGATCCATAGTTATAAAATTTCTTTCATTTCTGAACAAAGAACTAATATTAAAATCTGCTTGGAAAAAATCACCCTTAAAATACAATCAAAGACTGATAAGTTTTGACAATGATTATTCTTCCAGAATACTAGAACAAAGGAAAAAAAGTCTGGTCAATAATAAAACTATCGAAACAAAAGAACATTTAAGCACAGCTGGCCTTTCCAGCCAAGATAAAAATACTTTTTGCCAATGAGATGAGAACCTTTAATGACTTAAAAAAGCTACTATATTCATCAAAAACAACAACATAGTGTGTATCCCAGAAGAAATTGAATGGATGGCCCCCTACTCTTAAAAGAATAAAAGAAACAAATCATTGGACTGATGCTGGAAAGAAGAAACAAAAAAACTGATTCCAAAATAGCTGTCTCTAAAAATAACTCTTACAACTACATCTCTCAAAGTATCAACTGATATGGTACATCACTTGTCATCTGTTTTTATTTAAAAAAAGGAGGGCTTCTTAAACAACTGAAAAACAGTAATGATTTAACAGAAGGCTCAAAGAGTCCAATAATTCTTCACAAACAAAGGTAGGTCAAGATGGGTTACTATTTACATTATATATAAGCCAAACAAAGCAACATATAATACAAACATAGAAGTTTCTATTCCCCTACTTGAACTCAATGAATAGTTATCTTTTCATTTTCGTTGATTTTACTTATAATAATTTCAGTAATTAATTAATTAACTAATTCAACAAGGTAACATTCATCAGAGTTCAGACTCAAATGTAACAAATTAACATCATATATAATAGCAGTAACAGTAGAGTGTTTTGAAAAAAAAATGCTGTCATGGAGACTAATGCCTTCTTCAGTTAAACTATGATTTAGAAATGTCATGTATATCCTGGTCAAATAATAGTAGGAAGCTTTTAGTACAAATGCCATCATTATTCTGTCTAAATATAGCTAATATCAATTATGGCAGGTATCACAGCTATGAGTGCTGTTTGATCAATCCTGATATGATGTGCATGGATGCAGCTGTGTGCCAGCTAGTATAAATGTCATTATTATTCCTTCTAAACATAGTTAATATTAATTATGGCAGGTATCATAGCCTCAAGTGCTGTTTGATCAGTCCTGATATGGCAGTGAGTACAAATGCCATTACTTTTCTGTCTAAACATAATTAATATCAATTATGGCAGGTATCGTAGCTTTGAGTGCTGTTTGATTAAGCCTGACATGGTGTGTGTGTGGATGCAGCTCTGTCTGGCAGCTGTTTTATGTTGTCGTTTTAATCTCTGAGAAGCCGTGGGTTATGGCTTCTGATTGAGGTTTACTGATGCTTGTATATTAGGAAGCGACATTTGGTGCTTTAGCCTGGATCCAGGAGAAGGGGGTGGATAAAACTGTGATATGGGGTATTTTCAAAGAGAATAGTTTATTTATACATCTGTTGAGTGAGAGCTGGGAAGGTTGGAAGAATGCATTGTCTCTTGTTGTGGCTACTTGTTGGGAGGCCTTTTTTTATCTGTTTGCTCTTTATTCTTTTCCTGGCTACTGCCTCGCTGAAAGGGAGGGGATTTAGTTGCAGTGAGGTGAAGCTTTGCTTCAGGTGCATCGCAAGCCTCTGGTATGAAGTACACAGACACACTAACAGAAACAGACACTGCCAGGTTGCTATGGTAATGGAGACAGAGTGACTATAATGCTTAAAGGCTTCCGGGATGATTCTCGGCAATTAAGTTTTTGGTTAAAAAAAAACAATATATATATATATATATATATATATATATATATATATATATATATATATATATATATATATATATATGGCTGTTTTAAACCACATGTACATATATTGATGGTCTCAGAACATTTTTTTTAGCTTATTAACTTAATTCTTGATAAAAATAATAATAATAATAATAATAAGCACAATTATATGTTTAAAATGTATTTTGGTCCAAGCACATTAAGGACTTACGTAAGAGTGGAAGTCTGAGTTATTGTGAAAGACTAAGAGCACTTGGTCTTGTGCAGTACCCTTTGCAGTGGTCTGGGAGATGAGCTTGCTCGGATGTGTTGGGCATATGCGGATAGCTGATTCTAGGGGTGTTTGGAGTTGCCGGGAAGTGCTAGAGAGTCATCAAATTTCCTTTGTGGATATATCTGTGGGAATGAAAGGTGTGTTGAATGATTCACTGGCAGAGTGGCCACTGCAAGGAACAGGTTGGTAAAATGGAACAGGACAAATATTGGTTTGGATATTTTAAGAACAGCCTGGAAATGCACCACATGAACTAGTGAATGGTATTCTGGCAAAACTGGATGGGCATTGTTGCCTGTGCTTGAAGTACTGATATGTGTGTATGTAAGGATGGAAATATATTTATAACAAATAAGAAACTAGAAGGGTCTCATAATTTAAAGTCTATGGACTGTATATACTAAACAGTTTACTTCTGTAATATGTTCTGTAAAACCTTACTGTTAAACTACTGTAGAATCATGATTGTAAAATACATTTTGTAAATTGTATTTGCTCACTCTATTGTTAAAATATGATGTTAACTGTACACTAAACTGTTACTTTTTTTACTCTAATGGAGCTTTTCTACCAGGTTCACTGCTGAAAAAAGGCTTTCTGCCCAGCCAGACTAACCTGGTCAACAAATGTAAAATAAATAAATAAAATAAACATGCTTGGAAGGAGCTAATAATAAGAATAAGCATTACAGCTTGTGGTCTCTCAAATAACTAAGCAACAGCCCAAAAAAAAAAAAAAACACACACACATAATAGTTATGTAATCTATGATTTTAGTAAATCTAGACATAAAATATATAATCATCATATAAGATAAAGCAATCTGCTGAATTTAGATATTAAAGACAGGTTTTAATAACATGGGCTTGTGTATAACACTACTGTCTTAACTTGTCATAAATGACATACACTACATTGAACATCAAGGGGAAGCATGATGATTTTCTTATATAAGTAAATATGTATAACAAGTCACGTAATTGCTTTTACTTGAATTGTAGTTTTTATAACCCACCTTGACCAAATATAATACTTAAGAGGTTACCAAGGTAACTAATGCTTTGTACATGACATCAAACTGACAAAGTTGTTCAAGAGAAACAATAGAAGCCTGAACTTGAAATGCCACAGAATGTAACAATCATATTCTGAACAAATAGTATTAAATTGACAATAGACACTCAGTTTAAAAACATGGGCTTGTGTATAATAACACTACTGTTTTAACTTGTCATAAATGACATACACTATATTGAACATTAAGGGGAAGCATGATGATTTTCTCATATAAACAAATGTGCATAACAAGTCATATTATTCCTTTAACTTGAATTATGGTTTTATAACCCATCTTGACCATGCATAAGACTTAAGCTGTTACCAGGGTAACTTATGTTTTATACATGATATCAAACTGACAAAGTTGTTCAAGGGAAACAATAGAAGCCTGAACTAAAAATATCAGAGAATGTAACAATCACATTCTAAACAAATAGTATTAAATTGACAATAATGACTCAGTTTAACCTTTGCTGACTATACAAAATAGAATGTTGCCATTTAAATCTAAAAACTTTCAGTATATGCCATCAAATGGCAATTTATAAATATGAAAAGGGAATTTGTAATCATTAATCACAATAAGTGAATTTTTTGTTTTTAACCTATAATTTCACTCATTTTATAATAAGAAATGACAGGTATGGAAATCCTTATGTGTAGGAAATGGGAGGAATAGGGATGCACTGATAATTAAAATGCATTAACATTTATCAATGTTCACATAAAATAAACTTGATGCTTTAAGTAAGTTAGCAGCAAACAAATTGATTACTTAAATACTGGCAAACAATGAAATATAACTTCTGATATATCCAGTAAAATACATTGTATTATAAACATTAGGTATAAATATTATTACCATCTATTTATATTAAGTAATAAGTTTTGAAAGACTTCATCAATAAGGGTGAATATGTTAAATAACTGTGTGCTATAATCTTTATTGAGGTTTTATATATGCTTTGTCCTACTTTACAATGACTGAATTGCTTGTCATCTATTTTTCATGTAAATATTAATTGCTTATACAATAAGTAGACATCTATATTGTATTAGAATTCTGTATAATCTACAATAGTACTATATCTGTTCAAAATAATATAAATATTGCTTATTCCTATTACAAATATTCTCCATATGATAATTCAATTTTGGAGCTCAGATGTTCTGGATTGTCAAGGTATGAGTGATAATCTGATGGACTTAGGTTTATCCATCACATTAGGAATGATTTTCATTCCAAGGCTAGTGCAGATCTTAGTTTTGTTAACATTTATTAATTTAAAATTATTTCACAAAAACATTTTTAGTATGGCTGACCAAAACATTACTTTACTGGTAAAAACTCAAAGTATAAAACTGATAATTTCCTTTAAAAGCTCAAACATATACGTTATGGTTATCAGAGGAAAATGTTTAATAGTCACAATAAAACAAATAAAATAGTCTAAATAAACTAAGATGGATTTACCTGTATTATCTTTAAATACCAATGGCTTAATCAATCCTAGCAAGAGATCAAATCTACTGAAATATTTAAAACCGAACAAAGCACAAATTGTCTTCCTTCAAGGAAATCATTTCAAAACAAAGGCCAATTA
The DNA here is from genome assembly GCF_019279795.1 of Protopterus annectens. Classification (NCBI taxonomy): domain Eukaryota; kingdom Metazoa; phylum Chordata; order Ceratodontiformes; family Protopteridae; genus Protopterus; species Protopterus annectens. Next base: position 452,275,954 of record NC_056744.1, on the reverse strand, counting down.
CAAATGGAATCCTAAGAAATATATGATATTGGCACAATCCATAAGACAAAGATAAAAGGGGTAACAATTTTATGGAAAACAAATGTCATTAACCCAGAAGTCATTTATAAGTATGAAGATAAAGAAGGCCTTATGGCATTAGTAATAGTTAAATATAATAACAGATTATGGACCCTAGCCAATCTATACTGGTTCCCAGGCATTGGAACAGGAACTGTTAAAAACACTTAGATTTTTATTCCAATAATTATAAAGGCAACTTAATATTAGGAGGATATTTTAACTGTATATTTGATATTTCTGAAACTACAAATAAAAGACTGCTGTGTACATCTGCTGTATCAAAAGCTTTAAACAAGTGGGTAGAATAATTTAATCTTGTAGATACTGTCAAATTTAAAGAAGATAAATCTTTGTTGTTTTCCCATCAAGATCACAGATTTGGTACTCAAACTAGAATAGATAAAATATTTGCTGCCCATGACTTACAGTCTAAAATCATTAATTTCTCAATCACTCCCTGCCCCTTTTCAGACCACAATTCATTGAAACTAAAACTTCAAAATGGGTACAAACCATTAATCTTTAACTCCAGAATTCCAGCATATATAATTAAAATTAAAGAGTTTAAACCCTGGTTATTATCTGAATTACAGTTCTTCTTAGATATTAGTTATACCACAGAGATAAATAAAATAATGATATGGGACTCATTAAAAGCTTACATATATGGTAAAACCCTAACTTGGTATAAAAAACAGAGAATGGGATTCTGAATTATTAGATCGACAATCCAAACTTTTGTCAGTAAAAGCTGGAAAAATCTAAATCATTTGGAGATGAAAATGAAAGTAGAAGTATTGAACAATAAATACGACAAAATTCACATAAAGCTAGTTTAGCTTTAGAAAAACTAAAAATTAATACCTTGGGCACTTCTTCCAAATATCTACATATGGTATCCACAAGAACCAAAATACAATCAAAAGCTAATAACATTAAAAATATCTTCCATGAAAAGAAAAGGAAAAATGTCTCAGATATAGCTGACATTCTTGATGCCTACAGAAATCACTATATGGAGCATTTCCAAAAAGAAAATATACATATTGATCAATTAAATCTACATGAAAAATGTTCTAATATAAAAAAATACCAGGAAAATTAAAACTAGATCTGCAAGCACCCATATCCTACAAAGAAATGACAGATAAAAGAGGGTAAAATAATAAAGCTTCAGGTATAGATGGTATAATTATTGAAAATTATACATTTTTTCCTCCAAAGATACCATCCCTCTTCCATAAAACTCTATTAGAAATTCAGTCACAAGCTTTAATACCACCCTCTTGGAGATATTGCATAATCACACCAATCCTAAAGGAAAACAAATCTCCAAACCTCTGTACATCATATAGACCTATGTCATTATTAAATAATGACTATAAGATATTTATGACAATATTAACTAACAGAATGAAAATACCACTATCCAAAACAATAAACAATGATCAAACTGGATTTATATATCATAGGCACACACATGACAATATTAAAAGGATAATGTCTCATAGATTATGTTGATAAAGAAAATAAAGAAACACTCATAATTGGCTTAGATATAGAGAAAGCCTTTGATTCCATAAATTGGGACTATTTATTCAAAATCATAATGCTATTTGAATTTCCTGCATCCTTTGTTCATCTCCTAAGGAATATATATATATACAAATAATTTAGCATATGTCAAGTTAGGTCCTTTTACCTCTGAATCTATACATATAACAAAAAGGCACTAAACAAGGATGTTCCATGTTACCAATTCTATTTGCTCTGGCTATTGAAATATTGGCAGATTTAATTTGTAACAATATAAAAAACAAAGAAATAGATGTTTATGAACAATACAACTCTAAAGTAATGCTATCTGCTGATGACATATTACTAATTATGCAATGCTAATAATGATCCTGTACACATATATATATATATATATATATATATATATATATATATATATATATATATATATATATAGCCTTGGCAATACAACTGTTACCAGAAAGGAATATACTTAAAGAGATAAATTCATGCCTAATAACATTTTTATGGTTTCCCAAAAGAAACAGAATAGCTTTAATACATCATATCAGACCATGGAATCAGGGAGGATTAAACTTTCCTGATATAGAAACATATATAAAAGCATCAATATCTTAAACAATCTCAGATTGGATAAGTCCAAATTACTCTACAAATTGGAAAGAATAGAGCATCTTCTGTGTGGAGACATGCGTGAATGGGCGTACCTTCATTGAAGGTTGTGCATCAGACCTGGCAAGTCAGAACATAAAAATCTACTGCCAATCATTAGCGGACCGGAGTTCTGCTGTGGTGACCCTTAACCGGGAAAAAGCCGAAAGACGCAACAACTAACTGTAATATCAATAAATGAATTTGATCTACAAAACAAATTTCAAATAACAGATAAAAACAATTTGCCATGGCACATATTATGTATTAGTATGCAATACAACATAACTAAACCCACTAAAACCCGTATGATTAATTATTATAGTGACTCATTTAGGAAAATTATTAATGCAAATATAGATTTAAAAATCTGGTTTGAGCTTTTAACACCATTTATAGTCACAAAGAACTTTCCACATAAAATATATAGAGAAATTATTAATTCCTGGGAACAGAAAGGATTTGTTTGTTGGCTCTAATGTATCAAAGAACTAAAAGTTTTAGGTATGCAAGTAATAAAAACAACATACAAAATTCCACAACAGGACTGACTAACTTTACAGAGTATTCTGTTATATTCGCAAGATTTAAGTAGTATAATTAAAAATTCTTCATTTAAAGAAATTCCTATATTTATGACACCCCACATAACTAACATTGGCTATTTTTATCTTCCTTCTTCCCCCTGTTTACTCCAGCAACTTTCCTTATTATTTTCCCCTAGCACACACATTATTATTCCTATAGTATTTGCAAAGAATGTGCTAGACTGCACCGCTTAAGATTATGCTTCCTAATATGTATTGACTTTCAGTATTACTTTGCAATATTCCTTTTGTTAGTCTGTATCATCTGTAAGTTTCATCACAAGTCTGTATTATTTCTAATGTTTGCTGTACGATTTTAAATTATTTGCTTGAATCTTTTATATTTATATAATTATCATTAATAACCTGCTGTACCTAGATTGTTTTGGAGTTTTTCTTCCCAGTACTCCATTGAAAATGGGTTCATTTTGGCCCAATGGACTATCCTGGTAAACCAACTGCAAAAAATAAATAAATAAATAAATATAAATGAAATACATATATGAAATCATATATAATGGCTTTGACATGGGAAACAGTAATTCAAAAGTTTACAAAATATTGATAAACTATAAAACAACACCCAAAACCTCATTTTGGATATATATAACAAAAGGACACTCAATACAGTTAATTGAAGATATTAAAACAAATATCTTATTATCGATAGAATATACATCCTTTACACAATACTGGAATGTTTTTAATTGGAAATGCTTCCACAGAGCATTCTTAACACCAGACGGAATCAGTAAAATTAGTTCTTCCTTAAAAGGAATATGTTGCAGATGCAAGCAAATACACAGTGCAGATTGGAGTTACATTTTCTTTGATTGTGTTAAAATTAAGCCATTTTGGAATGGTATTAATAACTTTCTACAAGCTTTATTTAATGAATCATTTTATTTAACTAAAGCTCTTGTATTATTAAATGTGAACAAAGGTCCTCATTTGAATAGGTCAAACATGTATCTAGTATGGACTATACTTGCAATTAAAAGGAAGTGTATAATAAGAAGTTGGAATACAAACACAATACCAACTTTGGGAGACTTCTACAGCCTACTGAAGATCACAGCATTATTGGAAATTAAAATGAAAGAACTAAGAATTTATCCAAAGCCATTTATCAACAACCCTTGGGGAAAAGTCTTATCGTTGATTGACACTATACAATAATTGATCAGACACTGTGATAATGGATTGGACATACTTATAAAGTAACTGTATACATTAAGATCTGTTATAGTGTCAGGCTAATTTAAATAGTGTACATAGTTATTTAAGATGTTATGTATAAATACAATGGAATTCATTCAAATGTATTTGAAAAATAAAAACATTTTGGAAGAAAACAAAATTTACACACCTGTGAGTGGCTCCATGCCATATGTACAACTGCAACTATGTAACAATCTCTGGTCTATTGCTACTTTGTTTTCTTTTAAAGAGAAAAAAATTAATTGGAAGGCTGAGCCATACTGATCCTGCATATAAAAAATAGCACTACAATTACTACTGCTAATAATAATAATAATTAGCACATATATCTAATAAATAAGTTAGTTATTACTGACTTGTCCAATTTCACATCACAGAAGGACTCTGAATTAGCCTTAGGGTAGCTCCTCATCAATCTTCTACCCCTGCATGGCAGGAATTACCACCAAGGTTAGTACTTTTACATTTTAGCCAGCAGTATTAATAGAGATGAATTATTGGTTTAGGTGGATACCACACTTGAAGTTCATCAGTGCTTAAGGACTATGCATGGCCATCCTATTAAGACATATTATAATCAGCCTTTTCCCTATTACAGGTTCATAGGTTCAGAGGCTGGTTATAGGCTATTGGCCCTAGGGCCTATACAAGCCTAGCCATAACAATTCCCTGGATATTTCTTCCCACACTATTTACTTCTTTTCCATGAACTAGGGAAGGCATTCACTATACTCCCCTATATAAATTTACATGTTTTTTTAACTGTTAATTGTGTAATAGGCAATGTTAAATTTGTATCTTTTAAAAAATATGTACAGAATAGCATTTGTTTTGGATGACCATGAATTACTGCATCTGCTAACAGTAGAGATGCACGCTCACGTGTGTGTGTGTGTGTGTGTGTGTGTGTGTGTGTGTGTGTGTGTGTGTGTGTGTGTGTGTGTGTGTGTGTGTGTGTGTGTGTGTGTGTGTGTGTATATATATGTGTGTGTATATATATATATATATATATATATATATATATATATATATATATATATATATATAGGCTGCCATGGTGGTGCTGCAGTTAGTGTTGCTGCCTCAAAGCAAGAGGTTCTCTGGTTTGATCCTCGGCTGGGGTGCCTTCAGTGCGGAGTCTGCATTTCCTCCCTGTGGTCACGTGGGTTTCTTCTGGGTGCTCCGGTTTTCTCTCACATCCCAAAGACATGCTGTAGATGGATTGGACACTCTAAATTGGCCCTAGGTGTGAGTGTGTGCATGTGTGTGCCATCTGTGGAAGGTTGGGCACCGGGCTGGCAACTCAACACTGTAAAACTCCACTGGCAATCATGAGCAGACAGGTGATCCGCTGTGGTGACCCCTAACCAGGAAAAGCCAAAAGAAGAAGATATATATATATAAAATATATATATATATATATATATATATATTATATATATATATATATTTACCATAACACACACACACACACACACACACACACACACACACACACACACACACACATGTGTGTGTATTATTTTTCTCTGCAGTTTTATCTGATTTGGATTTTCCTGATCAACAAAATGTAACCAAAACAATGAGTGTACAAAAGATTCACATTATACACATAACCGAGGTCTTCAAAGTAAGGTTAGTTCTTTGAGACTGAATTTATTACTACCAAACCAGGAAACCTATTAAAAAGTGTACGTCCAACTACCTACATAAAAAGACAGCTTGAATACTGTGTACTCCTGTGTGATCTCTATTACAGCTTCCAGGAGAGACATTATTCCACTATTTCAGTTCTCTTTCCTAATGTCATATAAAAAAATGCATTGATGACAGAAAATTAAGTGACATCATCTTTGTAAAATTAACCTTTATCTAAATATCACACTAAGCAATTCTACCTCAGCTGGGCCTTTATGTTTTAATTGGTTTTCAACTATTTATTTAGATCTTCAGTGCACAAAATGGCCTCTGTCAACATCCAATACAAGTTCATCAATCAAATCAAAAGCAAGAAAGAAACACCTCCAAAGGAAGTCCTGTTAAAACCAAATATACTTGAATGAAAATGGACTTCCACCAAAGTAGATGACCAATAATGAAAAGAATAAAACAATCTTTATTAAAATACCTTTGTTAAAAAATCTCAAAAGACGTCCTCAGGTAAAAAGTTTTTTACCTGAGGATGTCTTTTGAGATTTTTTTAACAAAGGTATTTTAATAAAGATTGTTTTATTCTTTTCATTACTGCTCGTCTGCTTTGGTGGAAGTCCATTTTCATTCAAGCCAGTACAAGTTTATGGTTGTTACTAAGCATGTGATCTAGAAAACCATTGAGCAGTCTAGCCTAATTTCACAAATGCCCCAGGACATTGCCTGATTAAGTGACTTGTTTATAGTCACACAGTGAGCAAATAGAGGCTGAGGGAATCAAACCCCGGTGTACAGGAACCAATTAGTTAACAACTCATAGCCTTAATCCTCTGCACTTACTGCCCAATACACTGAGCGGGACTCCTAAGGGAGCCATTCTAGGATCATCCTCTCTTCACATCCTTTATACACACCATATATTTCATCTATTTTCATATCCTCATGAGTGTTGATGACCTTGCAATCTGATGATCTGGACATAATCATGCCTTATCAAAAAATCCCTAATAAATTTGATTAGAAATAGGAACAGCTGGGTTAATCAAAAAGAATACTAAAGCTAAATTAAACTTGTTACCATTACATGTAATCCATTATGAATTTACAGAAGAAGAAAATGTGGATAATTTCTGGGTTCTAAGAAAAGCACATCAAATATTGAAATAATACAGATTTCAGGAACTTTACCTATGTCCTGAATTAGGAATGGGGTCCATTTCTGTTAGAGTGCTAAACCATAAGCATCTGAAGAAATTAATAAAGTATGCAGTCCATTATCTTGGCCTAACAAAAATAAACATTTGATTCAAACTGTTCAGTCTGAGTATGAACTTAAAAAAATATATCAAGTTATAATACTAAGTGCCCCTACAAGACTAACTATGGTGCATGTAAACTGGTCTGTTAGTGCCTCTAATGGTGTAACCACTAAGCCTGTTAAATGATTTGACTACTCTGGAATTTGTTTGACTTGCATTTGCAGTTTTCAGAACCCATACAGAAAGTCCTAAATATAAAATCATGGACTACTTAGTGCATGATGTATATTGTTATACCTGTTGTGTAACCAGCATAACATTAGGTAAGGGTGTGGTTAAGTCAGGTTTATTGGCATAAAGGAAATATAACTGACTATGACTAAAGGGGCCCAACTTTGATTAGTGACTCAGGCAGCTGTGAAAACTGGTATACTGGTGAAGAATGGTGAAGCTTAGCTTGCTTTCATCTCTTCAGTGTGGGGAGGAGGGGCATGTGCTTGAAACATTCTATGCTATGGAATCCTTGTATAGTCCGGGGATCACAAATATAACTGCTTACAAGTGAGCATGGTCAATTGATCACATGATGTGGAGGTATGGAATCTATATATTACAAAGACATTGCATACCACCCTCTGAGACACTGGTGAACATGTGCATGAAGTTAGGGCTTAAACAGAAAACCCCAGCACTGCTCAAAGATGGCTGCACCTCTCCCTTTATTCATGACCCTTGCCTCAGAAAACTAGTAAGGCGTAGGACTCTTGCCAGGGGAATAAACATGTCAGGTGAGTGGTCTGGCGTAAACTCAGTGGTCATGAAGAGGACCAGATTAAAAAAACAACAGCTTTAGGAAAGTGTGTGGTTATTCTAGTTTGGAATGCACATTACCTGTTTGCATAGGCAATCTCTGCCAAGTTTAATAAAATGCAAATTTCTCTGATCAGGATTTCCAGACTTAAGATTAATTCACCCAAGACTAATCATGAATGCGAAATACGCACATATATAGGATAAATCCCCATCAGAAAAAAAAAACATTCTACTTACGTGGCTGTCCTCATCCAGACTTTTTAACCAGAGCCATTGCCCACCTTTACATACAAAATGAGCTTTTAGAACTTGTATTTGAAGTCTTTATTGCTTGTCATCCTTCTCTATATCAAGTGCCTTATAGCACCACTCTGTGGAATGTGCCATCAACACTTCTCTGCAAAATCCTGATGCATTCATTGTGAGTACTGAAGCTTTGCTCAGCACTGGAATATTCACTGCAATGATAAAACATCATTTAGCTCAAGATGTAGTAAACAGCTATTGCTACCTAAAATAAATAGTACACCAGACAAAAATGCTGTTCTTCATCTACTTAAAACAGGTTCAATATCTTTTCTCATCTGCTAAACTATGACAATGTATATAGTATTTAAATTGTGTTTCTTTCTAAGTTGAATTGTTTATCTGCATATCTTCTATGTTTTTCTCCCTGTGCCGATACCTTTAGTTTAGTATTTGCAATAGTGTATGATAGATCCTTGTCCGTTCTGATACCGTGGATTTTTCTAAGTATTTCTGTTGATCTGTTCCCGTTTCTATATTCTTTTAGCACTGACACTTCTTGACTTAATTTTCTCTATTCAATGATTCCATGATGGCATTTATAGAGTCATAGGTTCATAGGAGGTTACTAGGTTAATAGCAATAGAGCCATTGCAAGCATAGGCATATTTATCCCGAGTTGCCCCAATTGTCGGTGGTTAGGTGAGTGAAGTTCACAGAGGTAAGAGTCTATAGTAGCTAATATTGATCTCCTCTCTCCAGGAAATAATGACCACCACCCCAAGAGTAAATTTGCAATCATCCATCCATTGATCTAGGTTGTGTTTCCAAAGGGTCAGGGATGGATCTTTTTCATATGAACTGGAACCGTGTTCCAAGAAGTGTCAGTCTCCATTCATGCTAGAGGCAGGGTTAAGATCCCTGGAGCAAGTTATCTTCCTACAGTTTGATTTACAAATGTTTAGCATTAACATCAGGGCCAAGCCAGAGACTGCCCTGTAAGCCAGCCACAGGTCACCCCTTAGCAATATGTAGGAGCCAGAATACAGTGGCAGGGCTTTCAGCCTTTCCACATAAGATTTGTTTTGTGTACCCTGTAATTTCTTGGTGAGGTACTTGCAAAAGGGAGCATTGCACTCTATTATTGGTCTTATGAAGACTGACTATAATGGAATTATCCTCAGATCTAGATGTTGTGCATTTACTTATAAGATGTGCTACATAGAAGGATTTCCTTACTACTGTGAATACGCAGTGGTCAAATGTCAGATAGCTATCAACCTGAGTACCCAGATCACGTACCACTGGGTCTACACTTAGGGGGGGTGCTGTCTATAATGTAATTAACAGGGATGACAGCTTTCCCAAAGGGAATAATAATGCATTTTTTTTGCATTTAACTTTAATCCAGGGCTTTGGCACCAATCATTTGTCGGCATTAACCCTCTCTGCAGTATATTAACACCATTGGGGGACTCGATGATTGCTCCCAGTTTGCAATCATCAGTGAACTTGATCAGCCACAGCCCATCCAAGTTTTCCTGGACTTCTGAGAAATAAATTCTGAACAGTAAGAGGCCTGGCCAGAACCTTGTCATACACCACTGGTGACTAGTCATTTGCTAGAAGTGAACTCACTCACTTTAACAGTATGTGTCCTGTTAGTGAGCCATTTGACTACCCTTCTGGTAATGTAGGGGTTAATTCCCAATTGTGAGAGTGGGGGATTGTGTCAAATGCCTTGGCTAGGTCAAGATAGGTAGTATTCACTCACTTTTCCTTGTCCAGGGCCTTGCTGACTTTCTGAAAGAAGTCAGCCATATTTAATAGGCATGAAATACCTCTAACAGAGTTTGAAGATTAACTATATGTCCTTGTTAGTAAAGTTTGTAATGATTCTTTACATGGCTTTGTAGATGAGGCTAGTCAAGCTTATGGGCCTAAAATTCCCACGGTTGGTTAATGGTCCTCCTTTGTGCAGAGGGATTACTGTTACTGTCCTCCAGTCCGCCAAACCATTGCCAGTTCACAGGCTGTGTTTAAACAGGGATCCAAGTTGTTGTCTGGTCCCATTGATGCCATGTTTTTGGCCTTGATGAGTGCTAAGATGGCCTGCACTCTTGAGATAAAAGCCTGAGGAATGGTGGCAAGTATACTTTGGGGGATGACTAAAGGAGATGAGGGGGTGAAGTTTTCTCCAAATCAGTCAGCTAGCAGGTTGGCTATTACCTCCAGTTGAATATGGGAGGTGTCATCCACAACCAGTTCAGTGCATAGCTGGGTATTCCCTTCCAGAATTCATATGTAGTTAAAGAATGCTTTGTGATTATCTTTAGCTAGGGAGGCTAATTTCACTTGGTAATTAGCTTTGGAGGACTTGACAAGATTTCTAATCTGTTTGTTTAAGCTAGAGAGGGATTTTCTTCCTCTGTTGAGCCAGTTACCTCTTGCTCTTGGATATTAGTTTCTTTCTCTTGTTGCATAGCCTTTTTATACTAGGGATCTACTACGGTGGCTTGTTTTTTTGGCAAGACCTGGTTTTAATGCAGTCAGGAACAGACAATTCTATACAACTGTTTATGTTGTTATACAGGACATTGGTGTACATCCCTGTATAGGAGTCCATGTTATCTGCATTTAAATGGGATTTGAAACTTCTTATACCATCACTTAGTAGAAGGTAATTTGTATTAGAAAAAATCTTAAGCATTTTTGAGCTTGATGGGGTATCTGGTCCTGCAATTACATCGAATGAGACTGATTTATGGTCCAATCGTACCAGGGAGGACATCACACTGAGTGGGTGCAATGATCTCCCATGTTAGTGAATACTACATCCAGGACATTTGATTCTCTTGTGGGTGTGCTGACTAGCTGTTCCAGAGCATTGTCATTGAGAAAGTCCAAGAACCTCTGAGCTAACATGTTTGTGTTCATGTATGTTTCCCAGTTGATGGCAAGATAATTAAAATCACCCATGAGTAAGGTGTTGAGCTATATGCCAAGTGAGTCCAGTACGTCCAGATATGCAGTATACTTTCCCTGTTTCATGGTGGGAAAACTATAGCTAGCTATGATGTGGTAGGGTGCTTTACCTATACTTAATTGGACGTGGAGTAACTCAAGAGAGTCATACTATTTTACCAGTCTTGAGGTGTACTTATCCTTAATGAAGATAGCTACACCTTCTCCTTTAGTTCTTTCATGTTCAGTTTGTGATATAAATGTATGGAAGGCATTGTAGCCCTTCATGGCCGGAGTGCTTTCCGCACCTTTGAACCATGTCTCCGTGACTGCACATATGTCAGCATCTTCCAAAGTGTGGAATGCTTCCAGGGAGTGCAGCCTCTTGTTTAGACTCCTAGCATTAAATAGCAGTACCTTGAGGTTATCTAGAGAGGATTTTGTTATGTTGGGAGGTTGCTTATTTTGACACTGCCTAAAAAAGGCACAATAATGGTGACTAATGTTTTTGCCAGTATCCAAAAGCCTAGAGGAGACTGGCAAAGCAGTGCGGCCTGTCGACCTTGTCATCCCAGGCTGACAGATATTGGATGCCCTTGGATTGATACCAAAAGCTAAGCCAATTGTTAAAGTCAATCATTTTTTTGTTTGTATTGTGGTATCATCCTTGCAAAAGGTTGACTGCTTATACCTTTTTGTGATGTATAACCTGAGAGCTCAGTCATGTCTTCCTTCATATAGTCCAGTGAGGTATGTCTCAAGTCATTCACCCCTGCAAGGGCTATGATGGAGTCATACCAGTACTTGTGGTTGAGTGACTTGAGTGCTTGAGTGACTTGATGGATCCTGGCACTCAACAGATGGCTAACCATAACCTGCTCCTTATCCAGCATGGTGAAGGGAACATCTGATACATTAGGATTTGTGGTGTTATGCCTTATAGGCTAATTTGTTGAAACATTGGTGCATGTGTTATTATGTGTTGTGGCTGTTTTTTGCATTGTTATGTGTGCAAGTGGTTTCTGTATGGGAGGCCTAAGATATTTTGGTAAGTTACTAGTGAGTACCTCTGCATATGTGGGTTTATGTGTCATGTCCTTAATTAGTGTGGGAAGTGTGTATGTGCTGATAGCCTGGTTGGCATTCAATTTGTCCTCATGAGAGAGTCTTGCCTCCAATTTCATTGTGTAACTACATCTCTCACATAGAGTATGTTTGTTTCAGAAGTAAGTGGTTGTCAGTATACAAGAGACAACTACTACATTGCCTTAGGATGCTCATGTCTATCAGTCTGACCAGAAAGATGATGGAAAACTGCCTGTTCATGATAGCAGGCACTTACAGTACATTTTAATAGGGAAGGAAATAGGTTAATTTGAGAGGAATGTACTGGCAGTGCCAACACTATAGAAAGGACCTATACTTTGTATAGGCTAAGGTTGATCGATGCACATTGTGCAACTGAGTTGCTCCTAGAACAACAGAAAAGCTTGGAAGGGTTTCACTGACAGCTGTTTAGGGAAAAACTGAGCTTCTAGGCTTTTGCTTATATACAAGGGCCCTGCTAACCATAGCTACACAAAGAGCAGCACCACAGAAATGCAAGGATTAGATACAAGCAAAGAGAAATAAGTTTTAAGCTAACTACCAATCAGGAAAGCATACAATAATCCTTCCACCATCAATCCCCAACTCAAACAAGCTAGGTCAGCACATGTCTGCGACAAGGGTGCATAAAAACATCTTCTTAATATAGAAGAGCTGGTTTGGAGACGAAGTGTAACAAGACAACACAAACTACATACAAGAGCTCTCCAACTAACAGATATCATGTAATAAAGTGCATTTAACTACTTAAAGCAACAACAGATAATACAGTTTTTTTGATACTGTTAAAGTGCAGTCACAGTATATAACAGAAGTGCATTAAGAGACTTAGAACCCTCTTGTGTGTTTTCCAGCTCAGATACACTAGGTAAACACCTACTGTCACTAGATGAATATGCCCATCCTCCTAATGTAAAAGGACAGTAAAGGAGTGTCCAGAAAGAAATGCTACCAAAAGCAAACTTAAAGATACAGATACAGCAGTGTACTTTAAAGAGCTTATAAAAGTGAAATTATTCAATAACAGTCTTTGTTTTGTATAAATGAGCAAAGACACGTAATTTTACAGAATCTTACAGGCATTAAAAGCAAGATAAGCTGATTAATAACCCCTCCAACCAATAAAAATACATGCAGGAATTGCAAACGTTTCCCCAACCTAAATGCAGAAATTGCAAGTGTTTCCCTAACATAAACAGACCAAGCTATCTCCCAATACACTAGATGGAAATTTTACTGACCTCAAAATGTAATAACAAGTGCTTGCTAGAGTGTAAAATATACTACTTTATCCAACAGCTAGCTAGATAATGAATTCAAATTAAGTAAATCAGTAGAACAGACAATGACAGTCAAAATGCACTTTTTCAATATAATGACAAGGAAAGACAAATAAGTCAATATATCAACAGCAGTGTAAAAAGAGATGAGCTTATTAAGCTCAATTTACAGTAGGAGTGGGCAGGTTAAAATAATGAGGTTTAGAAAGCAGATCAAAGACGTGGAGGGCGGGTAGGAAAACGTAGTAGGGAATCAGCAGCAATGCTTTAGTTCATGCAGACTTTAAATATTTTCAGAAAAAGACAAAGGCCCAGAAATTCACTGTGTATTTAAGTATCAGTAAAACAATTTAACCAATGAAAAATATGTGAAATGTGCAGCCTAGGTAATTTAAGTGTCTGTCTCCCACATAGAACAAAAACACCAGACCAAGGAGACCTTAAAACAAAACACAAAATTGAGCAGGTAAAACAGAAAGCATCTTTATCACTCACAGACAAGAAAATATCGGTTTACTTTCCTCACCCAGCAGGGAATCACCAGCAGTGCCTTAGTTTATGCAGGTTTGAAATATTTTCAGAAAACAACAAAGGCACAGAAGTTCACTGTGTTTTTGGGTATTCCTCAAACAATTTAAACAATGAAAAAGCATATGAAGTGTGCAGCCTAGCCTACTTAAGTGTCTATCTCTTACATAGAACAAAAATACCAGGCCAAACAGATTGCTTAAAACAGAAAACAAAACAGAATGAGTGGAAATGGAAAGCAGCTTTATCACTTCTTCCCTTCCTTTCCCTTTTGTTCTGTATTTTTGTGGACAAGACTTTATCTGTCATTAATTTAACTGCACAGTAATATATCCTATTTATTTCTGTTATATCACACAAATATATTTTAATAGCATTGATTCCTGGGTTCATCTGTTTTATCAGACTTTTAACATTTTGTGTCTTATTTACTTTACTCAATCTATTTACTTAATTGATCTTAATATGGATAGACTTCTCTAAAAATCAAGCAACTATTACCTTAAATGATTTTCCTCTAAACTGAGGGCACATTCTTTGCTCTCTATTTCCTGCAGGCATAACACGGAAAGTTCCAGAACTTCTTCCTGTGACATATTCTCTTCAGTTGCATTCTGTGTCATTCATTGGGGATCACAGTTTCTTGTTGATACTGATCACGGATGTCTTTCCTTCTTGGGATTTTACTCTTTTCTGTACTAGCTTCCTCCTTCTACTGTATAGCTTGTTTATGGCAGGAGTCCACCAGAATGGTTTCCTTTTCTTGGAGGAGTGAATCTTGGTTTTTCTTGGGATGGCACGATCTATGCATTCTTGTAGGTGACCAGAGAATGCATTAGTAAAAGATTTTGCAGCTTGGATAGTGTTATCCTTCAGCATGGGGGCTTTGAAACTTTCCACCTCGGTCTTAAGTAACGTGAAGTTTAATTTTGAAAAGTTTTTCACAGTGGTTTCCTTGTCCGAGGGTGGGGGCAGAATGCGGATATCCAAAGTGATTTGTTTATGGTCAGATCTAACCAGCGAGGGGTTGACCTCCGGTGTGGAACACCGGCTGCCCATGCTGCTGATGACCAGGTCCAATATGTTGTCACCTCTGGTGGGAGTGTTGACCAGTTGAACCAGGGCATTTGAGTTTATAAATTCTAGGAAATGTCAGGCAAGGGAGTTAGTACTTGAGTAGTTCTTCCAGTTAATGTTTGGTTAATTGAAATCACCCAATATTAGGGTGTTTGGAAGGACCTTTATGTTTTCCAATGTTTCCAGAAACGTGGAATGGGGGTCCTGGAACATGATGGGTGATCTGTAGCAAGCTACAATTTGAATTGCAGTTTTTCCCGTTGTTAGTTCCACGTGGATTATCTCTGAAGCATCGTGCTGTGCCACTAACCTGGAGGTATGGGTATCCTTGATGAATATGGATATACCCCCACCTTTTGTATTTCTGTTTGGGTTCTGTGGCTAAAATTTATGGTATGAGTTGTAGCCTAGTAGTGCTGGGGTGCTCTCTGGAGCCTTAAACCAGGTTTCTGTTACTGCACATATATCAATTTTCTCCATACTGAGGAGTGCCTCAAGCGCATGCATTTTGAGGTTTAGAATTCTGGCATTGAGTAGCATTACCCTCAGTTTTCTGTTACTTGTGCTATTTACGGCAGTGGGTTTGTCTTTTGAGCCTTGCCTAAAAAAGGCAGTATGGGGGTAGCAAGAGCCTTGGCCAGTATTTGAAAGCCTAAGGGTGACAGGTGCAAGCCATCTCTAGTGAAGCAGCGTGGCTTGTCGAGCATGTCATCCCAGGCGGACAGACACTGGATCCCCTTTGAATGACACCAGAAACTTAGCCAATTATTGAAATTGAAAAATGTTTTCTTTATACCATGGTATCATTCTTGGTGAGGGCAGGATGCTACTCAGGGTCATACCGGCCTGGGCTACGTGATCAAAGAGCTCTTCCATGTCTCTTTTCATGTAGTCCAGGGAAGTATGGCTCAGGTCATTCACACTAACATGGACAATGACAGAGTCATATTTGTACTTGTTCTGGAGTGACCTGAGTGCTTGTGTTATGTGGCAGATCCTGGCATCCGACAGGCAGATAACAGAAACCTTCTCCTTATTCAGCCTAGTGAGTGGGACGTCAGTGTGCCTGACTATAGGGTCACCTATTATTGGTATGTTGGGTATGTTATTTTGCCTTAAGGGCTGTGATTACATGGCACACTGGTTTTATGAAGTATGTTTTTCATGGTTTGTATTGGGGGGTGGAGGTTGCTTGGATGTTTGCTTTGGAGGTCTCTGTTGCTTTTGCAGATTTTTATTTAGAGCCTCCGAGTATGTTTTCATGTATTTATGAGTGTTTTTTGCCAGTGCTAGTTTAATGGGTCTATGTGAGACTGGTAGTGTGATGCAAGTATTTCCCCTTCTCCTCTTAACTGTCTGATCCAGTCTTGGGTTGAGCAAGCTTAGCCTCCAGTTTGGCTATATAATTGCATCTCTCGCATGTATTAGTGTTTGATGGTAGGAGGAGAGGGTTGTCTGTGTACATGAGGCAGTTGTAACATTGCCTCAAAATGCCCAGATTCACCAGTTGGACTGGAGAGTACACCTGAAACTGTCCTTTGGACATGCCTGGATAGGTACAGTGAACTGTTTTACTGGATGGCTGGTAAGGTCGAATAGAGAGCCTTGTCCTTCTATACAGCACAGGAGGGTCTAGTGCTAGGGTTTATAAGTGCTTGCTATGAGTTTTGAGCAAGTGCCAGACTGAGAAATGAATAGCTTGAGTGCTTAAGTTGAATGTTTGCCTAGTTCCAAGGGAAAAATTGAAGAGGAGACTTTGTGGAGCCGGGAATAGGTTTACACTAGCTAACTGGCAGTGCCCAGCACGCAAAACTGGGCAAATGCGGTATTTATAGCAAGAAAATGAAAGAGATAGAAATTAGCCCAAAATGGCCAATAAACTACTAATTTCTGGGTTGAAACCACTCCTCCGGGGACAGATAGACTGCTCAAAGCTCCCCTCTCTCACAGGTGAATAGAGAAACTTCCTTCTATCCAAGTAAGTTATGGGCAAACACAGAGATTTGTAACACAGCCATGAATTCAGCACTAACCTGAAAACTGGACTATACTAGCTTAGAAAGGCAGGAAACAAGTATATTTTTTTGTTTTGTTTTTTTCAGAAAATAAAGCAGAGACAAGCAAAAAACACTTTAAATGCACAGAAAAGGGTACTTATTGTTATATATCGCAGATCAGAGTTGTAGTTAATGCTCCTAGTAATAAAGTAGGAAGAAATACAAATACAGTAAAAGCAGACGGATAAAGTGCATTTATATATATATATATATATATATATATATATATATATATATATATATATATATAAAACAATAGAGAATGAACAAACTGATTTAAACAAGTTAGCCAATTAACCAGAAAAAAAAGCTCAAAACTGAGCCCTTTTCCAGCAGTCTTCAATCAGACAAGCTCTAACTGTATAGTTCTAATATTTTAGCGATAGTCCTTGACTGGGTGTGAGTAATACAGTTAGCATTGTTTGAGAAGGAATATGAATCCCATATGCTCAAACAAAGCAAACCATAGGTGAATCCATCATTACCCACACAAAGAAGTAGATTATTGCTATAATGCAAAGACAGTATTGAAGAATAGAAAAGTCTTAACCTTTTGTAAATAATGTAATTGTATTACCAGAATTGATATTCTTCTTTCAACTTCTGATACTCTGGGATGTCCAAGATATGTGCTATATGTACCTTAAGTCTGTACATGAGTGAATGGTACATTGTGGTCTCTGCTGTTATTATTATTATCATAATGGTATTAAGGAATCTATATGGTATGCGCAGTATACCTGTCAACTCTCTAGATTTTTTTTTCAGAATGCCCATATGTTTGCTTAATATTTTTGATCTGTTATTCAAAAAAATGTTGCTTTTCTGTAAAATCATCATGAACTATAGTCACTAAATACTGACAAATATCTCATTTTTGTTAAGTGGTTTGGAGGTATGCTGTAAAGCCCACCGCAGTGGGAACCATGATTTTTTTTAACATATTGTATTTATTCTCCTCCATGGACTAGTTTGATGGCATGGGAAAGTGGCATAGATAAAATGATTTAACCAGAGTTCTTCTTGTGGGAAATGTTTGATTTCAAAGAGCGTGCCTATTCGTCTGTCCAATCAGCAGGTCCATTTTTGAATATTAAGTTAATTTCATAAGGCAATAGAGTAAAGAGCAGTTTTTCCTTATCAGTGCATATGTTTCAACTTCTTTGCTCAAAATGTTGGACAAAGCCAAAAAATATCAAGAAACAGGGCTTGACTCCAGGAGACATTTGAAATATTAATGTATAAGTTTACAGAAGAAGAACTTGTGTAGATACATGCATTTCCTTAATGACAGGAAGAAGGAAACTTGCCTGGCATTATTAGGTAACTATAAACTCAGTTATTTAGCAGAAAATGAGGGATGTTCTTACAAAATTCTAGCAAGGTATGTATGATTGGTCCAACAACTAAAGTATTGCGAGCGGCAAGTCTTGTTTTCATAAGGATATGCTGGACTTGCAATGGATATACTGTCTGAGCTGTCCAATCACTGTACATGTTTTTAAAATTGAATTACCCTTTATTCTACTATTGGACATATTTATATTATTCTGAGCAGTCTGCTTAGTCAGTGTTTGGGTAAGAAAAATCCCCAATAAGGACGATTTTCGTTGATTGTGTTTTGGGAAAGGGTGCATGTTTTTGTAAATCTGTATAAATCCTCTGTTTACTATTTCGCAATTATGTTTTCATTAAACAGTAGTTCAACCATGTTGGTTCTGTTTCAGAAATAAGGAAACAACTTATGCATAACATGAATGAGTTCCTGGCCACTAGACATTGAAACCAAGTCTTTGATCTATTTTCTCACATGTCCTGAATATATTCTTTTACATTTCCTAGAATATTTCCCTCTAGTTCACATAACTGGGATTTATTTGATTATTTCTAATCAGCACACTGACTTTTTTCTACTTAGTGCTGTACAGACGCAGTCCTTCCAGCAGATTACCCATGTGCAATTTGAATCTTCAACATTTTAACCGGTCTACTTTATTCTACTGAAACCGCATTATGTCGAATGCGAGTTCATCGGCATGTAATCAGTGAACCGCAAATCCAGCAAAAGCACAAAACTGTGAAATTCAAAACGTCAAAGTGCTTTGGTTGGCCCGTCTGAGCTACAGATCCGTAAGGTAAGTGTGCGATAGTTACTGACATTAGGGTTAGGATTAGGGTGCGGGTTAAGGTAAGTGCATAGATAGGTAATATAAGATGGGTAATGTATTTAACGTTTAGTGTAGGGTTTGAGGTAGGGGTTTGGTTAGTGTATGTGTGTGATTTATTTATTTTGTTTGGGTATAGCTCCATAGGGTAAGTGTGCGGTAGTTACAGACGTTAGGGTTAGGGAGGGGTTAAGGATAGTGCATAGATAGTGGTGTATGTGGGGGTTAGTGTAGGGTTAGAAGTATGGTTTTGGTTGGTGTATGTTTGTGGTTTATTTATTTTGTTTGGGTGGGTAGTATGTTTCGGGCGGTGGGGTTGGCCAAGTATGACAATTCGGTATTTTGCGTTTGCGTTTGATTATTTCACAGTTCGGTGTATATGTGTCGATGGACTGGTGTTCGACATAACACATTTTATTTTTAATAAAGTAGATACCTTTTTAACAGCAGCTACTGCTTACTTCAGATTCCTGGTTCCCCTTAGTGCTCTGCTGCATCCCATGACCACCACATCTTGGGAGTTAGCTTGGATATAACCTTCAAACAGATGGGACTTGTCCATTTAGACAGGAAGAACTCTCTGCGATCTTGGCTATGAACCCTTCTCATACTACTGGGTGAGAGGAATGGAAAATCTAGAAGCTAGAATCAGCACAGTATGGCAACTATTTTTTGTTTAAATCTTTAACCCCTGTCACTCTTTTTTTTTATTTCTTCAAGTATTTTGGGTTTCTAATACCATGACTGGAATGGACCCCATTCCTAAGTCAAAGTACGATTAAAGTTCATGAAATTAGTATTGTTTCAATCTTTGATGTCAGCCAGAAGTGTTCTTCACAGCACCTGCAATGTGCCCAGTAATGACTCCTTCTGAAATTCATATGGAGTTACATGTATTGATAACATATCTAAATATGACTGTAGGTTCTTTTTTTATAAGACCCATTGCTCCTACTACTATTGGAACTATCACCTTTCTGAAGAACTGTGCTGATGTCACCTAAGACATCCTGACTATGCAGTGTTGCAATGGGAAAACATCCCCATCTACATGTTACAGTCTTCCCCACCTACATGTTACAGTCCTAACATACAACTGCGCTCACTGGAAGCAGTTCTTACCTTGGAAGACGGAGACATTTGTGACAGCACCCCAGCCATACCGGGTTAAACCTCCTTCCACACATTCAGACCACAAACTGAAGGCATGAAAACTAAAGGAGGTGGTGTATCAATATTCATTAAAGATAAATACACCTCCAGATTGGTTAAACAGTAGGATTCCCAGGAAATACTTCAGTTGCAATTAACTGTTGGTAGGACACGTATTCAAGTCATTGCCAGCTACAGGACCCCTGTCTATGAATCAGGAGGGTCCCTATTAGATCGACGAAAGAGCTAAAAATCGAATGGCCTAGTGATCAAAAATACCATTCTTCACCCCCCCCACTAATTATATATACCAACTCTGTGATCACACTACAGTGAGGAAAGGGCAAATTTTCCAATCTTCACTGTACTGTGATCTCACAATACTGATTCCGAAGAACAGCATTTTTTATTTCTAAGCTGTTTGATCTTTAGCCTTTTCATCAATCTAATATGGACCAGAATCAGGACATCCACTCTGACTATTTGGATCTACTTGAGTCTATCAAGATACATCAAAACACCATGATTTTGAGTGACTTTAACTACCCATCAAAAGACTGGGTAAATTACTCATGCTCAAACTCACTTGTCTAATGGTTCCTTGACTTCATTAACTTCAGTGCCTTGGACCATCTGGTTGATTGCCCCAAAAGGGGTGCCAACATCCTGGATCTGGTGTTTACTAATATGGGGACCACTGAACCCCCCCCCCCATGAGGTCTTCCCTGATGAGATCTGACTACAAGCCAGTCTCATTTGAAGTAACTATCACACCTGACACCCCCCCCCCAGCAGCAACTAAACTAAAAAAAATCTTCTCCAAAGCAGATTATAACCTCTTACAGGATGGTATAAATAGCTTCAGTGTACCTCCCCCCTCAGATGGAACTGGCAACTATGATGAGTTATACAAAAACCTGTATTACTGCATTGACTCAGCCATACCTGATAGGACCAAAACAAGCTCATCAACGAAGAGCAAACCTGCCTGGTGGACAGCTGCCATTAACAGGCTTTACAATAAGAGGAAGAAATTGTTATCTAAGAGTAAGAGGGAGTGAGCTGTAAACTGGAAACACTCCCTCATCAGCTTAAACACGCAAATAAGACTTCTTGTGAAGTCCTCTAAAGCAAGTCATAAATGCCCTTTCTAAGGCCAAAAACACAGCATCTATGGGACATGATAACATCCTAGGCTGTCTACCACATGGGTACAACAATAATCAGCAAAACCATTGGATAACATTGTCTAAACACCAGCTTCATCCCAGCTGAATGGAAAAATGGCCACCATTATTCCCTTGCACAAAGGTGGTGCTTCCACTCACTATGAGAACTATAGAACTATTAGCAAAGCCATGGAGTGGATCATCATGGACCTTATCAACAAAGATATAGGTAATCTACAAACACTTGACCCTACTCAGTTTGGATTTGTCAAAGGGTGATCATGCCTGTTAAACCTGGTGGACTTCTTTGAGACAGTCACCAAGACCCTGGACGAGGGGAAATCTGTGCATGCAGCCTACCTAGACTTAGCCAAGGCTTTTGACATTATCCCTCAGTCAGGCATCATTGACAAACTCACCCAGCTAGGTATCAACCCATATATCACTAGGTGGGTCACTAACTGGTTCAGTGATAGAACACATATAGACAAAATAGGACAATCCACCTCCAACAGCAGACCTGTAACCAGTGGTATTCCACAAGGATCAGTCCTGGGACCTCTACTGTTTGGAATCTATTACTCTGAAGTACAAGCAAAAACTAAAGGTCTGTGGTTAACAAAGTTTGCTGATGACTGCAAACTGGGAGTGGTCATAGAATATCCAAATGAAATCAACATCCTACAAGAGGGTCTTACACAAACAAATGATTGGTACCAAGGTCAGGGCCTTAAACTTGATGCAAAAAAATGTATTATCATCCATTTTGGTAAGAGCAGTGCTCCTGCTAACCACCACATTAATAGCAATACCCTAAGTATGGACTCAGTGTGAGAGACCTGGGCACACAGGTTAACAGCAACCTTATCTTTGATTACCATGTCTTCACAGTGACAAGAAGCTCATCTCATAAGTAAGGGTGTTGCCACCAGAAAAAAAGAGGTTATAACCTCTGTGTACTCTTCCCTCATCAAGCCAATAATTGAGTACAACACCCCTTTTGGTATGTACCTCTACAAGCACCTGCAGCAATTGGAGAGATCACAAAGGTTCCTCATAAGGAAAATTCAAGGTCTTCAGCATCTGTCCTATGTGTACCATCTTAAATCACTGTCACTTTATTCTGTTTCATACAGACTACTCAAAGGTGATCTCTGCCTTGCATATAAGGCAGTCTCTGACCCTGCTTTATTGGAAATGCTGCATATCCGAAAGTAAAATGGTACACTGGTTACTCATTCTAAAAACCTTAACCTGGAATGTGACATTAACAGAACCTGCTGGAGAGACAGATTTGTCTCCCACAGGTTGCCACACTTTTGGAACAGACTCCCACTTTGCATCAAGCAGAGCAGCTCATTGATCTTCTTCAAATGCATTCTGGATGATTGGATAGGTAACCATGGATTCACCCCAGGAGTTCCATCTGTGTTCCTTTTGGACAGGGATAATAGGTGCTGATCGTGGAAATAAGGGTAGAACTTGGCTAGGCTTGTAAGGGCCCTAAGGCCATTAGCCTAGTAACTTCATATGATCCTGTGATCCTCTGATGCTACAGTGTCTCTTTTACCTGTCTATATACTGCATCACAGGGTTTGTCATAGCTCGTTTATCAGCAACATAGGTCATGACCTGAACTCATGCCTCCAACATGTCCTTGCACTCTCTACCATGGAAGAGTTGAGTAAACAATGTGTTATAGTTCTGATTTTCCCTGCAACAGCTTATAAAGTTGACAAAGAGATTATTTAAACTCAGGTCACCTGGGTCATAGTCAGGTCTTTATCCCTCTAAACATGTGGAGTTGGTTCAAATCCAGCACTTCATCTCTAATTCCTATGGCCTTCCCAGTCTCTTATTACAATGCTACTTCTCACTGTGCCTTCACATTCCCAGGCCCTCTTATCTATGGATTCTTCTCATCTCTTTTTCATAGCAAATGGGTTTGAAGCCTGACCATTTCCTAATGCCTTCTATTCCTAATATAGAACTCTTCATCTAGTAATCAAGTAATAAAGAACTCTTCAACTACTAATCTCCCCACTGCCTTCTCTTTTTCTCCTGTACCTACCTCCAACATAAAAAAACTCTTAACTAAACTTAAGCCCACCAAATAAACAGCAGACAACCTCCCAAGTGAATACCTACAAATCGCAGCTGATGCTCTGGCCTACCCAGTATCCATCTTGATTAACCGATCTTTGTCAGAAAGTTACATTCCCGCACTGTGGAAAGTATCACATATAATTCCCCTCCACAGAACTAACCAATTACCCCCCCCCACAGCTAGTCTCTCTCCACTCTCCAAAATACTAGAGAGATGCATACACTCTCAGGTCTCAGACTACCTCCTTACTAACAACCTCCTTTCCAATACTCAGCATGGTTTCCGATCAAACCATAGCACCACCATTGCCTTACTCTCCTTTACTAACACTATCCTTCAGCATAAAAACAATGGCTATCTCTTCTCTGATACTTTCCTAGACCTATCTAAAGCATTTGACATGGTCCCACACAAACAACTCATCTCTGTCCTCAATAACCTATCCTTCTCTCAATCAGTCACCAACTGGTTTCACAGTTACCTGTCTGACCGCCAACAATTTGTTGTATGGCAGAATGACATATCTCCCCAACTACCTGTCTCCATAGGGGTTCCCCAAGGATCCATCCTTGGACCCCTACTCTTCTCTGTTTTCACCAATAATCTAGCCTCTGCCAGCAAACATGGCACACTCATAAAATACGCAGATGACTCAATCATCATCTGCTCAGCCTAGTCCCTTACCAAACTGCAAAAAGTCACACAGGAAGCCTTTTCCTCTGTTGAAAATCGGTTATCCGATGCCCAATTAATACTCAACCCAAACAAAACTAAACTACTCTTCTTCCAACCCACCAAACATACTCAAAACAACTCTCACTTAAACATCATAGCAAAAGGCAACACCACTATATACCCAACTGAACACACCAAATTGCTAGGAGTAGAAATAGACAATAAACAAAAATGTGACATTCACATATCCATGACCATAAAAAAGTCCACAAAAAACTAGGAGCGTTATACAGAAATAAACAACTTCTCCCCAAAGCAGCAAAGATTTCAATAGCAAATGTCCACCTTATCTCCACCCTACTTTATGCCTCTCCAATATATACCAACCTAAGGCAATGCAATCTAAATAAGCTAGAGACTT
The DNA here is from genome assembly GCF_019279795.1 of Protopterus annectens. NCBI lineage: Eukaryota > Metazoa > Chordata > Ceratodontiformes > Protopteridae > Protopterus > Protopterus annectens. Next base: position 452,251,223 of record NC_056744.1, on the reverse strand, counting down.
GCTACAACAAAATTGCCAAATTTGCCACACGGGGATCCTACCATAGTCACCACTGTCTCTCACTTGCTGAACTGGGCTGGCTTGAACTCCCTCACCTCCTTCAGTGGTATCAACTCTCACTCGCCCACAAACTAGTAAACCATCCACTAAATGTCCTATCCCTCCAGAATCTATTTCAACCCTATCTCACCACCAGATCACTAAGATCCAGCAACAAAAATCACTTGCAGATCACTAAAGCCAATAACTCTGCTGGTGAAGCACTATTCTCTTGCACCATAGCCAAATTATGGAACTCCCTCCCACCCACAATTACCTCCGTACCATCATGCACCCACTTCAAAACTTTACTAAAAGTGCATCTAAAAACATGCTGGCTATGCCCTTGCAACTTCCACTCTAATATCACCCACCCCATCCAACCACTACCTTTCTTTCCACCCCACTAACTACCTTGATTATAGCAAGCTCAGATGCTCATAAGCCTAGTACGTATTATACAGCAGGAACTTCTTATTGTAACATTTGTTAATGTCTGTTATGTACTTCGCAGATAAAGATTCTACTGATGTGCTATGTTCTTCATCTGTAAATATGTTTGTAATTAATTGCTATGTTAATCAAATTGTTAATCGATATGTACTCCAACGTAACTACTGTCTGTTTGTTTATTTTAACTGTGGAGCTTTTCTCCCCGGGCCTCAGCTGAAAATGGATCTACATCCAGTTGGACACTCCCGGTCAACAAATGTAAATAAATAAATAAATAAATAATGAAGAAAACAATTAAGTTAGTTCATGCCAAGAGTGTTATATACAGCGCGAGTTAGTTGCTCTTTAAATACATGAGCTATGTAAGCTTGCTACATCTTTATTTGGCAATAAATATCTAAACCTAAGCATCTTTAAGGGGTCTCTAAGTCTGTGTAGATTATATATTTTTCTGAACTGTACTAACAAGCTCTTTTCCTTGAAGGTTTGAAATCATTTAATAAGCAATGTATTTGGGACTGAGGAATAATTTTTGTGTTTCTGTTAGGTCTTTCTATACTGCTGTTATTTTTTTTCCTGAATATTAGTCACATATTGGCCAAAAGTAAGACCAAGAAGGAATTGTACTAGGAATCCATTGAGTTTACTCTGCCTATTGTCTTATTTATATATTTTCATCATACAGTCAAGTTGTTGTTTATTCTTACTACAATTACATTGTTTTGTGTGCTACTAAACCAGTGGATTTTATCTTCTTTTTTTTCAGATGTTTTTACTTTGAAAGATAACGGTGCAGCCACCAACATCTCACAAATGGGATCATCTCTGAAAACTAAAATACCTAGATTAAATGTTTTGACCTATATCCCTCTGTGGCCTGGGGGGAAATATTAGAAAAGGATGCAGTGGGGTATTTTCTCATATAGAAGACAAGAAAGGCAGAGAGGTATTTAACACATTCACTTTTAAAGAGGAAGAAATGACAGATTAACAAAATTAAAAAGCTACTTTCACATCTTATGACACAAAGACAAACTTCTGTTTGTGATAATGTTATGTTTTAACAAAAATCAACGGTTTCAGGAGAATATAGAAACCTATGTTACAGATTAATGCATAGATCACTCACCTCTGAATTTAGTGACTTGACTGAATTAGTCCTAGGATAGAGAGAGAATAGATTTAAGAATTAGAAATGAGAATTCTATGGTACAACTACTGAAACAAGCTGATTGTTGAAAAGGCCATAGATGAATGCTGAGCTAGAGAATTGTCGAACTCATGGCTTAAAAGCATTTCCAAAGTGGCTGTAGTGTGTAAAGTTGGAACTGCGCATGGAAAGGAAAAGAGAATAAGCCCTGAAATGCTAAACACAATGAAAATGAACTGGGCACAGCTAGAACTTCAGTTTAGTGTCTTTGTATTTATTATTTTTTATGTCATTGAATTCATAAATGAAGTAAAGCAAAGGTGTTGCATCATACGGAAAAATTTAAAAAGTTATAGGCCTTAAAATAGTCAATAAAATGTACCATATAGTTAACAAAATGCTAAAAAGTGAAACGTATTCACAAATAAGGCTTCCTAGCATAAAAAGGAAAAATATGCTATTTAGTTAAAACATCGGCAGTGAGAAAGTATTTAATGCTCATGTGGCCATTTAGGCCTGATAGTCTATTAGCATTTAATGCTATTTGCCATGGAAGAGCTAAACATTCAAGATATTTTTCCAAATCTCTAGAAAAACACATTTATTCAACCTTATCAAGTACAAAGAAAATACACTTCCTAAAATTATTATGCTTTTTTTTGTTTTTAATATTATAAATGTGCTCCCTGATTCTTGGTTCCCAAATTCTTTTAATTTTCCCTATATAGACGGTAGCATGTTGCACAATACACCACAAAATTAGTAACATACAGGAAGATCTGATATTACTAGGGCTGGGAATCAGAAAGGCTGATCATGACGCATGCCTTGGCATGCCTTGGCATGGTTGTTTCCCCTTGTGGTAAACATTTCTATTTATTAGACTGCCATACCACTTTCCGAATAGCTGGGGTCTCAGTTTGGCAGTGGTATCACAAGCAGAACTACTTGATTATGTTGCAATCTACAGAAGATGCCATTGCTAATTAGCCAAGCAGTTTCCACCAAAAATACTAGTGGCTCACGGTGTTTTCTACTGAAAAGAACTACTCAGCTGTGTCAACATTTTTTGATGAAAATGTGAGCACCAGCAAATGATGGTGGCCACTCATTCACTCTTATAGAACAGTTGCAGTGCAGTTAAGTTGGATGTTTGGCATGTTGGTGTATGTATATGTGTGGACATCTGTGTACACATCTATAGGGGCATGAATGAAGTTGTATGAGTGTGTCTGTATGTGTGTGCATGCGTGTGTATGTGTGTATGTGTATGTGTGTGTGTGTGTGTGTGTGTGTGTGTGTGTGTGTGTGTGTGTGTGTGTGTGTGTGTGTGTGTGTGTGTGTGTGCACATATCTCCCAGTATAAGTGACAAAGTTCATACTGCAGAGGATCTGAATCCATGAACTGCACCCCCCCAAAAAATGCTGAAAAAACATTTTTTAATTCTTTATTGCAGGGGCCAACCCCCCCCCCCTGCGCCCCGGAAATTGTATACACCAACAGTCAATTCAATTACCAACCATACTTGCCCAAGAAAAGCTTGGACCAGCCAAGAAATCAAACCGACAACCAACCACAGCAAAAAACATGCAAGTGTGGTTGGTTATTGGTTTGGTTTCTTGGCTGGTGTGTGTTTTTTGTGGTTATTAGAACAGTCACATCAACTTCAGGTAAATGATGCTACAGAATTCAGTTTTTGTCCACCTGAATGTGAGTATCTATATTGATGGTCACAGTATTTGGGTCAGATAGGAAATGAAGGGCCTTGGTGTGTGTTTTGGAGCATGCCATGTCTTACTCTCCTACTTTACTACAAAGATTTAAAATATTTATCCACTGCTATGCCTAAATATCTATTTATCTATCTATATACACACACACACACACACACACACACACACACACACACACACACACACACACACACACACACACACACACACACACACACACACACACACACACACATCATGAAATAACTTCTCCTGATCTTGTATTATTTATCAGAATGAGTGCATTTATAGGAACTGCAAATGGGATATTTACAGAATTTATTTATTTATTTATTTATTTATTTATTTATATTTGTTGACCGGGAGTGTCCGACTGGACATAGGTCCATTTTTCAGCGGAGGCCAAGGGGGAAACGCTCCACAGTTAAAATAAACAGACAGTAGTTACATTGGATTACATAGCGATTAACAATTTACATAGCCAATGTAATAGCTTTTTGAGGAATGCAAACTATTTCCTAGTCATTGGACACTTCACTTTTTGCCACCCTTCATCCCTACTTATATATTTTGCCCATTTTGTCTATAAAAACATATATATTTTTGTGATCAAGTTTCATACAGCTGGGTACTCTGTTATTTGTCATTCATCTTATTGGTCTATTTTTTTTTCATGTATACCATTTGATTGGTTGTTTATCCTTTAGTCCTTCATTGCCTTAGATTTTGATTTGATTTATGACATTGGCTGATTACCTCATTGGTTAAGATACATATTTAAACAAATTGATTGGCTACTTGTATACCATGTCACATTCATTCACACTAGACTTAGTTCTTACCCTTGCTCATTACTTGTTATAATGCTGTCATCCTTTTGTCTCTTTAGCTAGTATGGATTAGTCTGGGAATGTTTTTATACCTGTTACTCTCTGTGAGTACTTTTTCTACTACTTTGTGATTTAGTGGTCAACACAGGGCACATACAGCTATCTTATATACATTGTGGACATATTTCTCCAAGCTACAATGACAAATTTTCAGTTGACACATTTTAATTGTATTCATAATACCGCAGATGAACCCAACCTCATCTGATCTCAGAAACTAAGCAGGGTTGAGCCTGGTTAGCAATTGGAGGGGTGACCACCTGGGAATACGAGATGTTGTAGGCTTTGTGACTGATTTTCAGAAACCTGATTTTCTTGTTTTTTATTTGCCATTTATCCTATTGGTCTATTTTTTTCATTCAAACAATTTGATGGTCTGTTATTCTCTAGTCATTCGCTGTCTGAGATTTTGATTTGAGTTATGACATTGACTGCTTACCCCATTGGTTTAGATACATATTTAGACAATTTGATTGGCTGTTCATTTCCTAGTCTTTTATTGCTTGAGATCTTGATTTGAGTTATGACATTGGTTGTCTATACCATTGGTTTATTTCCAGATTTATACAACTTGATTGGTTGCTAGCAACTCTATGCCATATTTATTCAGACCAGATCTAGTTTTTTATCATTGTTTCTGGTTTGTTACAATGCTATTATTTTATTGGTTCTTTGCTATTAGCCTGATGATTGGTCTATGAATGCTCCTCAAACCAGTTATGTTTAATTATTTGTAATGATCGTTAATGACGTTTTTCTATATGTTTTGGGAGTCAGAGATTATTATAGCCAATATACAGTTATTTATTTATTTTACACAAGTTTTAGATACATTTTTTAAATAACAATGATAAGTTTTAGTTGAAGAACTTCATCTGTAAGCATAATGCTACAGGTTAAATGATTATTTTTAATTGGTCAAGCATTCCATTCCAGCACTTTTATTGGTTAGATTTATAATATGCTTTTATTTGTTGACAATTACAACAAACAAACATAAATGGATATGATTTATATAAATATTTTCTGCTTGTCCAGACACCTTTGAATCTGAGGAAGGGTGGTAGCCAGCCAAAAGTGTACATTCTTCTTTTATATTCTTCAATAAAATAATTTTATGATTATAGCCATGGTGACTACACTGGTATACTTTGGGACTTGTATCCATTTTCTACAGTGATTTTCTTTGAGTACTATAATCTACATTTCTTTTTTTACTGTTGCGTACTTTTGTTGGTTCCAGTTCCACATGGCTGAAGGGATTCAAGAAGAAAATGTTGAATTGGACTACTGCCCAGTACAGAAGATGATCCATCCTTGCAGTATCTCCAGAAGGGATTTTTTTTGTAAGAGATCTAATTTGCTGATTGGCATGGACTTCAACACCTGAGAACCACCTACATGTGAGGCACCCACAAATATGGAACATTTTTTGAAAAGGTACAGAGACTTTGAAAACTTTTTATACAAGTCAAAAAGGTTCCAGTGGTAATGGCTTCACTTTGAAACATGTCTATATTACAAAATAATACCAAGGGGCTGAAGGATTTGAGTGATGCCTACGTTTGGTAATTTGTACCCAGATTTGTTGAAAAAAATGGCAGCAACTTAATTTAGAAACCAGCTAAAATAATCTAAAGCTGATGTTGGAATTTTTTGGTCTAATAGAACAAGAGCTAATTAATGATGTAGAGAAGCAACGGTCAAAATTTCGAACTCAAATATACTGAATCAGCCTATATTAAGAAGTTGGAAGAGCTTTACATAAACATTTCCAATTTTGACAACAAATTACAGTTGATTAAAAGTAGAAAACTTCTTAGGGATTATAATAACTTAAAAAATGGGAATATGTTCTTTTCATCCAAAATGAAGCCAAAAAGCCCAGTCTTACATTGACAAAACATCTAATGCTGCCCAACAATCATCAAAACACACATCTGATACAAAAGTAGTCAATGACCACACGGACATGCATGAATCAATGCCAAGTGAACCATTAACCATCGATAACTTAGGTGCTAGAAGGAAAGAGACCTCAGCTCCCTTGTTGGATTTTCCAGCACTACCTATTCTACTGAAATAACCAGTAATAGACAACTGGGGTCATTTGGTCAGTTGGGACCAGAAGAGGAGGAAGATGCTACAAGACAGATGATTACTGATATGCCAGGTACAGTTGAAGAAGTTCTTGTTGTTAATCTGAGCTCTAAGACTCTAGCAACCTCTCAACAGCATTTATTAAGCAAAGTACTAACATTTATACCAGCTATGCCTTCCAAATTCAGTGAAACTTTTATTGATCTCGGCTCTTTTGTAGGAACATAATGTTGAAATTCATGTTTGGCAACACTGGACACTTACCAACCACAACCTTAAAGAAACACAGTGACTTTGTACCACAGAACAACCATACAGTTGACACATTTTTGGCTGTATGTGAGATGGAGATAGCTAAGGAATTAAACACGCCTTATCACCATTTTGTTAATTTGAACCAGGAAGAGAAGAAAGCTCTTAAAGAATTACAACTTTTTGGAGACATTGTCCTTATTTCAGCTGACAAAGATGGAGCCATAGTTGTCTTGGATAAGAATTGCTATACGACCAAGATATCTTCTATGTTATCTGATGAAACTACTTATAAAAAAATCAATATGTTGCAAGTCATTAAAATGATTCACTCGTAAGAGGAATTCCTCTTGAATTGTTATCCTATAGAAGGATACACCAAGATTTATATGATTTTTTTCCAAGTGAAGACCCCAAAACTCCTGTTATCAAGGGACTACAAAAATACATAAAGACATAGAATCCCTACCACTACATCCCATAGTAGCAGATGAAGGCTGGCTCACAGAAATACTATCTATATATATATATATAGAATACCAACTAAACACATTTTTGCATAAGGCGAGTTCAGTTTTGAAAGATGCCAAACACTTCTTATCCACCTTACATGACTTCCTGACTTCTTCAGGGAATAGAGGTTCTATATTATGGGCAACCATTCATGTTCAGAGCTTATTTACTGTGATTCCCAATGAATATGGCATAAAAGCAGCAAAGACTTTCTTAATTGACACAGTGATCTCAACAACAGTACAATTGAATTGATTTGTGTCCTCTTGGGAATAGTGTTGGAGAACAATATTTTTTGCTTTGATGGTCAGATATATTGGCAAAAAATAGGGAGGTAGTGATGAGCAGCCCCTGTACCAACACTTATGTTACCCTGGTGCTAGCTCATTGAGAGAACCACATTGCCTTCAACAATGATTCCTACAATCATCTTTTGTTATAAGACAAAAGATTTGCTGATGACATTTTTTGTTATGGGGAAGCACAATTGAGTGTCTCACAGAATATGTTGCTTATTTGGAGGGATCAACTGAATTCCTGAGATTTACTATGTATACTTCTTTTAGCAAGATCGATTTTCTAGATTCAGCTATTGAAATGAATAGCAATGGATAGATAAACACTTTGGTACACCACAAAGACGGTAAGAAGAATAGTATACTCCATCAATCCAGTATGCATCCCCCACATGTATATCATAATATTATTAAGGGTGAAATCCTACTCAATTCGAGAATGCATACCAGGGATAATGACTTTAAAGCAGACAATGAAAAATTAGTTCATTAATTGAGAGCCAGAGGTTACAAAAAGAAAGAAATTGATTTACAACAGCATGCAGAAGTTCAGTTAAGGAACACTAAGGGGAAGCCTTATTATTCAGATCCACCACCCTAGCAGTTGGAACCATCTCAAGTCAGCAATCATAGAAATTACATTAGGGTAATCCTAAGGTATTCAAGTGACATCCATGACATTAGCAAAATCATCAACAACAACTGGAAGATCCTAACTAGTGACAAATCTATGAAGAAGATTGTGGCAGAACATCCCAGTTTCACATACGTAAGAATTTAAAACAAATCCTGTGTGATAAATCACTCCCGAATATGGAAATAAGAACTAACAGAAAGGGCACTCACCCATGTAGAGCATGTACGATGTGTAAATACATCCATAAAGACAGACATACAAACACCCTGTAACTAACAAGACCTATACCTTTCAAGTTTATGCAGATTGCAAGACCAAAAATTTGGTCTATATAGCATGCTGCACCATCTGTGATATGTTCTATGTAGCTAAAACTAATAGACATTTTAAAGAAAGCATATCTAAACATGTAAGTGATTTGAGGCTCAAGGATATGAAGAATCCACTTAGGCGACATGTATCAACCAATGATCATTATTTTTCTATTGTTTTATGGTTCTGCAAACAATAACTTGTGATATTAGAGGTGGTGACATAGCACTCATGACTGAATTGGCTGAAATTAAGTGGATTAGTGAGATGCAGGCTGACAAACCACCAGGTCTGACGTCTAACTTACACTTGAAACCAGCACTGAAAAAATTACGAATCTTGCTTGTCTGTTAAAGGTCCTTAAATCTGTTACTCACAATGAGCTCTTTTTTCAACTACTTTGTGATTCAGCAGTTTAGAGGTTATAGGACATGTACAGCTATCATATATATGTTGAGGACATATTTCTCCAAGGAATAATGATAGAGATTCAGTTGAAGATTTTATCTGTATGTGTAATACCACAGTAGAACTTGAACTTGTCTGATCTCAGAAGCTAAGCAGGGCTAGGCCTGGGCAGTAATTGAATGGGGGACAAGGTGTTGCAGGCTTTGTGATTAATTTTCATAAAGCTGGGTACTCTGTTATTTGTCATTCATCTTATTGGTCTATTTTTCATTTATACCATTTGATTGGTTGTTTTTCCTTTAGCCTTTCATTGCCTGAGATTGTGATTTGAGTTATAAAATTGGCTGATTACCTCACTGGTTTAGATACATATTTAAACAACTTGATTGGCTGCTTGTATACTATGTCATAGTCATTCAGACTAGACTAAGTTCTTACCCTTGTTCATTGCTTCTCATAATGCTGTCATCCATTTTGTCTCTTTAGCTGGTATTAGCCTGTGGATTGGTCTGTAAAAGTTTTATACCTGTTACTCTCTCTGAGTACTTTTTTCTACTAGTTTGTGATTTAGTGGTCAACACAGGACACATACAGCTATCTTATACACGTTGTGGACATATTTCCCCATGCTACAATGCCAAATTTTCAGTTTACACATTTTAATTGTATCCATAATACCACAGATGTACCCAATCTCATCTGATCTTGGAAGCCATGCAGGGTTGGGCCTGGTTAGCAATTGGATGGCCACCGCCTGGGAATGCCAGATGTAGGCTTTGTGACCAATTTTCATAAACCTGACTTTGTTTTTTATTTGACACTTATCCTATCAGTCTATTTTTTTTATTTGAACAATTTTATTGGCTATTATTCTCTAGTCATTCACTGGCTGAGATCTTGATTTGAGTTATGACATTGGCTGTCTATTCCACTGGTTTATTTTTAGAGTTATACATCTTGATTGGTTGCTTGTACTCTATGCCATATTGATTCAGACCAGATCCAGTTTTTTACCATTGTTTATAGTTTGTTACAATGCTGTTATTTTATTGGCTCTTTGACTGCTATTAGCCTGATGATTGGTCTGTGAACGGTCCTCAAACCAGTTATTTTTAATTATTTTTGATGATCTGCAATGATTTTTTTCTATCTACTGTTTTGTGATTATAAGAACTCCATATGTAAGCATAATACTACAGGTTAAATGCTTATTTTTAACTGGTCAAGCATTCCATTCCAACACTTTTATTGGTTAGATTTTTAATATGTTTTTATTGGTTGACAATTACAAAAGACAAACATGATTGGATAGGATTTATATAAGTATTTCCTGCTTATTCAGACACTTTTGAATCTGAAGAAGGGTGGAAGCCACCCCGAAGTGTTCATTCTTTTTTATATACTTCAATAAAATCATTTTATGATTATAGCCATGGTGACTGCACTGGTATACTTTGGAACTTCTATCTACTTTTTACAGTGCTGTTTTTTGGGTACCATGAACCACATTATGTTTTGTACAATATATATATATATATATATATATATATATATATATATATATATATATATATATATATATATATATATATATATATATATATATATATATATATATATATATATATATATATAGTGAGACAGAGAGATGTATGTAGAATATAAATATAGAAGAGATATAGATGAGTATAGATATATGAAGAGACAGGATATGTGTGTGTGTGTGTGTGTGTGTGTGTGTGTGTGTGTGTGTGTGTGTGTGTGTGTGTGTGTGTGTGTGTGTGTAAGTGTATGTCTGTGTGTGTGTCTGTGTGTTCATGTATGTGTGTGCAGTTATACAGACTCATTCTTAGATAAACAAATAAATCCTAACAGTGGACTCAGACAAGTGGGAATGCCAAAACTATATCTGACCATCTGCATAGCTGCATTTTGTTTACTATCTCTTGCCTACAATCACCTATTTGTTATTATTTATAGTATCTCTTCAGAAGTTTATTATGGTCCATGACATGTCATCACTTCTACTAAAATTCACCTAAATGCACAATATTTCAAACTCATACATGTCCCACTAACTCCCCCACACATACACAAACACACATTACACAGACAAGATGCAAACACATACACTGTAAAACACCCGTGTCCACCTGTAACAGTCCCCAGACAAATATCATCCAAATCTTCACTTACTTAAGAAATAAGAAACATGAAGTAATATATATATATATATATATATATATATATATATATATATATATATATATATATATATATATATATATATACATATATATATATATATATATATATATATATATATATATAGGTTTACTATCACAATGCTGATGTGCACTTGCACGGCTATGAAGTATTCAAACAACAGATGTTCGAATACTTCATATTTCGGCAGGTGATGTGAGTGAACGTTACCATTGCAAATGGACTGTGCATTCCCAATTCTAATGTTCGCTCATGTGAGGGGATCGCGGTACAGTGCGGTTAGGGAAATACATCACTTTCCTCACTGTAGTGCGATCTCGAAGTTGGAATATTAAGTTGGGGGTGTGTGGGGGGTGCAGCCCCCCACAGGGGGGTGCAGGGGGGCTTGCCCCCCTGCATAACTGTGTGTTTAGGCTGGTTAAGTAGGTAGCTATGGGACGGGTGGGAGTGCTGTGTATTGCCGAAAATGTCACGAGCGACATTTTTGACAATACACAGCTGTTTTCGACTTTAGGTAAATTTGGAAATGTTCTTTTCCGATGTATAAATTCGAAAATGCAGACATGTTTTGTTCTGATTTTCGAATTTATGATAGTAAACCATATATATATATATATAAATAAATATATATATATATATATATAAATAAATATATATATATATATATATATATATATATATATATATATATATATCTTCCATTTCAGTTTAAAAATGTAACTACTTCACTGACTGTACAAAAAAATGCACAGAGAAGCACGGTCATTCCAAAACAATACTGTCCACTTAAATCAATCCCTACAAATAAAATGCAGAGAATAAAATAAAAAAGAAAAGAAAATAGGAAGTACAAATAGCCAATATAAAATGGGATTAACATCAAACTGGGCCAGATTATAACATCATAATCTAAAATTAAATGAACTACAAACGCTAAACTATCAAGCTTTCAAATCCTAGCATAATCCTTAATAACATTTAGTAAATCACGACAAAACATTAAAAGGCACTATAAAAAGCTAAATGGTACTAAACAAAAGATGAGGCACTCCATTTTTAAAAGCATATGGAAAGTACTTAATATCCTATTCAAAAGACAAATAGACATTATTTCAGCCCATTTAAATCAGCAAAGTACATTAAAATGGAAAGAGGAAATGTGGCATATCTTATTTGCGCAACAGAATACTGGGTGCTGGTCTTGATTTCTAAACCTACAGTAAACTTTGAATATAACACCCCTGACCCCCACAAACCTCATATAGACATACACATAAATTTATAGATTTTTTTAATTTCTTTTAATTTCATATTGGCAATCCATTCCATGTTGCTACCACCAAATAGTCCACCTATCCTTTATTGTGGTTAGTGAATACTCTAAGCTTTATTTCTATTTACTATTTTAGAAGCAGTCATAACATTTGCATTGGCAAGTAACTTTTATGTGGAATGCAGCTTTAAGACTCTCAGGAAGTGATGTCACACATGGTATTTAAACTTGTCAGAATGAATGTTTAATGTCTGAAGAAGTTTACTGATTGTAGTAGATGAAAGTTCTAACAATAAACATGTTTGTTTAACTTTCAACATCTTTTTTTGTTTTTAACTTTTACTCTGATTGCAAGTCTAGTAACAGTTTACCTGGCTAATTCTGTGCATTATAAGGCATTTTATGTAGGTAAAACCAACAAGTACTTGAAAGATTGTATACTACAGCACCTGGGTGATATTAGCGGGAAGAACCCACTTAATGCTTCATATAAACACATTAGTCAGAATGAGGGGCATTCCTTTACCTTTATGGTTTTAGAAATTATTAAATGCAATGTTAGAGGTGAGGATATTATCAATAAGACTGAAGTTATAGAAATGAAATGGATAGATTGTTTACAAGCACATAGATCTCCAGGGCTTAATGTTCCTTTTAAACCGGCTTTAAAAGCCTGGTTGTTACATTGTTACATCATTGAATCCTGAGTATTTGATTGGCTATATGTATTTTAAATATCCTTTGTTTGTTTCCTGATTTTATGGATCTGATGAAGCACATTGTGTGAAAGCACTTATCCATTTTTTATTTAGTTTGTATTTCATTTGAGCTTATTAAATTTATGGTTTTAACTGTGTTGGATGGACAGTTTTTTTTTTTGGTTTGCTTTGGACATTACAGCCTGACCTTTAGTCTTTTGCATTATTTTAATTTTTATATTACAGTTCCTTACCCAGTTAATTTTCATAACTTGTTACACTGTACCACAAAGCCACATAAACCTGTTGAACATCCTCGGTATGCTCAACAATAATAACTAACGCTCTGAAGACCCTCCTTAGAAACACCATAGCTCACACACCATCCCATATATAACTGTTTCTGGACATTTATTTTAATTTGCTTAATTATTTGTTACATAGAGTATGTGGAGTAATGCATGCCAGTCTCTTCTAGACATATGCCAGGTCAGAACTGCAACAGTGCAGATGACATGAAGAAATAAATTACTAATTGTCATGTTTTGGCAAGTAGAAGGATATCAGAATGCCTTAAGGAAACCCCCTTGGATGAAGAGAGAACATGCAAAACTCCACAGTTTGTTCAGGTTTCAAAAATACACTTCCATCAAAACTCCTCCCCAATTCAGTCTAGTAGAGTGGAAAGGGTGGAGCCTGAGGGGCAACTGCCCCAATTGCATAGTGTTGGGAGGGCATGATCAGTTAATCCCAACCTCTGTTTAATGCAATATCAGCTTTAAAAATTGCATTTGCAGTTAGACCCAAGCACTGTAGCAGTCTATGTGTGGTCTAACCTGTAGCAGCTGCTTGCTACATTGTTGCATGTCACTTTCTGGCCACCAAGTCAGTGTGCCAGTAGAAAGAACATTATTTTTTTTTTAATCTGTTTACTTATTTGACCTGAAATAATATCACACACTACACTTATGAGCCATCAAGATGTATCATTGTATTGAGTTCTATACTCTGTTTAGAATTTTTGCTTAAGTACTTCTATTTTTCTCTCAGTGCGCATACACAGAACAGGGCAAGGAATGCTGTCACAAACTGCATATACATTTCTCTGCAGTTGTGCACATCTTTGCCACACATGAATGGCTTAGCACACTTTATTTATTTGCTATTAAGGAATGTAAAAATGAGTGTACCATTTCATCTGTGCATAACTTGAAGCTAGGGACCCTGATTTAACCACTAGAGCTATAATGCCATATCTCTCAACATTGCTATAATTTACTCCATAAAAGTTCCCTGATTAACATTCAATTCAGAATTAAGATTCTTAACGTTACATCCATGGTAACTACTATTGAACCATATTTTCCCAGTTAAAAAAACACTTTCTCAAGCACAAACAGTAAGCTCAAATCATAATGTGAGCTTTCCTTTTAAAGTTGCCATTTAATTGTAACACATTCTGAGCGACTCTTTTCCACATTTGGAAAACTGAAGGGATAATACTGTTGAATGGGGTTCATGGAGATAAACAATGAGCATTCTGAGGCTCTGCCCAAGAGATCACAATACAGGACCACTGAGACAGATGCAGACTCACAGACAAGCCTTCAGATTTGGAAATGAATTGCAAAACTAACCCTCCCCCTTCAGAAAGCATTGCATATATCAGGTTTTGTGCAAGAGTTAAAGGATGGAGAGTTCTAAAAGGCCTAACCAGGTGTATTCTCAAATAAACTAAATATCTCAATGATGTTTTTCCGGTGTCAGATCTCAGAATGTGTTTTACATAATAAGTAAGATTGCCATATTTCAGCCATTAACTTAATTTATGGTTCTTGATTACGCTGTATGCAACATCCTATCACACTACAATTAAAAATACCAAAGCTAAGGTAAAAAAATGCATATGCCTGGATTTGCAACTATAATACTGAATTCTTGGCTAATATAGAAATGCTGTTAAGCTAATATCTGATATGTGTGATGGTGAAGCATTGTCACTAGGACTAAAAGTATTTTGACAAGGAGACATAATGAAAGATTGTTTGCGTATCCATTTTGCCAGTCTAACTCCCACAATCCCCATGTAGGGAATTTGCCACTTTTCCCCTTACATGTAAATACATCTAAAACAATCAAAGCAGCTTGTCATTTTGTTTCACCAAAGAAAGCCGATGGTACTGTTGAAAACAAACTTCGGTAGCTAATATCCAACATTAAGAATGAAAACATTATCATGGAACATGTCAATGAACACAATCATAAGCAGAAGTTCTGCAATGATCCATTTTGATGTCCCATCACAATCCAGAAAACACACCATTGCCCACTCAGAGATTTCATGCCAGTATATTTAGAGTTTCATCAGACTAGGATTCTCTGCTCATACTCCTTTTGAATTATGTCATTGTATATTTTAGTTGCACCTGTCTAACAGTTCTCATCAATTTGTCCCCCTACAAGACAGCATCATCTTAAATCTAAGCTGTTACACTGGATAACATCAGATCTTATGGGGATGTGGCTCCACAGAAGAATATTGTGTCATCAATATGACTTGCACAGCAACTGCTTCTTTTAATCCCTTTAGAGAAACTAGCATCCAAATAAGACTATGGTACTAAACAAGAAGGAATAGTACTTTACAACCTATCCATATAATAACAGAAACATCCAAAGCAGTTCTTTTCAGCAATATAACAATAGAAAGAACAAAATTACCCAGTTCTTTTCCCTTCCTGAATCCTTCACAAATAACTCAACAATTCATAATTCAGTGTTCAGTGGTTAAACCACCTTGGACACACACTATCACCCAGAAAGCCCAACAATAAGGCCAGGCAATGACAAATTTGGCCTAGAAAACTCCTATAATTAGCCTCTGGTTTAGGTAAATGTAAAAACCAATGATGAAGAACAAAAAGAATTTAATTTAATCTGAGTATGTGGGACTTAATCATAGATAAAACCAAATACACACATCATTTCCTTATATTACAAAAGCACTATATCAATTAACCATGACTGAAATCTTATAGAAACATCCACATATATATTATATTCAAAAATTCATTGAATAAAAACAAATTGTTAAGCATTAATATATGACATATATGTGAAAAAATACATAAATATACATAAAAAATAAAAAGGTATATTGATGCATCCATACAATACATTCATTAAAATTTAATAGATTTTAACTTTAATATTGGCGGGATGGAAATTGCATCATTCAGTCCATTAGGACCAATGGCCCAGATAATTAGGGAGGGAGGAAAGCACTCAGATTAAATTAAATTCTTTTTGTTCTTCATTGTTGGTGTTCTTTTATGTTTAGCCAAACCATAAGCTATTTATAGGAATTTTCTAAGTCAAATGTTTTATCCCCTGGCTTCCTTGTTGTGCTTCCTGGGCAATAATGTGTGTCCAAAGTGGTCTGCATCCTGGTCGACTTTGTGATTCCTAGTTTACAGTAGTGTTCAGTGGGTAGTCAGATCTAAGAGCAAACTATTCTCACTATACTTACTAAATGTTTCAGCAAAACCTGTAACTACTCTTGTAACTACTCCTCTGAACACATATGTACTTTTCAGGTTCTACTGTAAAACACCGATTTTTAAAAGCTGACTTTTCAAAAGAATGAAAAAAAAAATACCTGAAGGCCAAGAGGGGGAAAAATTATTTTTTTCCTTATTTTTTTTGCTGAGGGTGCAAGCCCCCACTGCATTCCCAGGATTTAGGTAACAAGCCCCCCCCCCACCCAGAAACTTATGTATACCAATTCTACATTGCACCAACTCAAAGAAGGGAGAACTCTCCTTAAAAAGTGAATCATTGTTAAAATTCTAAAACTTAGTAGCGCTGCTAAAACCCTCATAGCAACTACCTACCTACTTCCTTCACTCTTATATTGTGCCCTTATCCTTACCAACTTGCAGGTATCTGTTAAAACTAAAGTTGAAATATGCTACAATAAAGTTGTTAAATTTGCTGCCAATAAGCAATACTATACACATCACTGCAAAGCCTTTAAAAGTTTGAACTAGCTTGAACTACCCCACTACTTTGGCTTTGTACAACTAGCTACTGCCCATAGCATCAGTTATAAACCCTGTGCCTGTAATGCACTAAGAGCTATTCTTCCTTCTTAGCACCCAAATAGACCCCCTCATTCTAATGATAAACAACTTCTCATCATCTATAAACCTGAAAAAGCAATAGGAAATAGCCTTTACTGCTACTGTGTTGCCAAAACTGGAATTCTATTCCACAGGCTATTAGAACTGTAAGTAACCATCCTTCTTTCAAGCATCTTCTGCATGACTGCCTATCAAACTCATGGCTCTGCTATACCCCTGGCTGAGCATCAATCTTGTCTACTTTCCTCAACTCCTATCTCTACATTTCTCCCATCCTACCATCTCTACCACTTTATATAACCTCTTCCTATCATCTTCTCCCCATGTATACTAATGTATCCTGATGTCTGCCCTCTTTATAGTTACAATTAAACTAAACACATGATGTTTTCATATTACTACTGTGAATTGTCAAAAGGACACTCTCCAGAACTGTATGTAGTGGTTTACTTTGCTTTTTCTCATTGTTCTCTTTGTAACATATTTTTGTTATATCTCTGTGCCTTACATTATTGCTGATTTTTTTTTGAAATGTATAATTTATAACTGTTTTTATGTAATATCTTTGAAAACCAATTTTCTGTCTGCTCAATGGAGCACTTCATCACAGGTCAATGTTCTTCCAAAATAGGGAGAGTCCAAAGCAAAAAGTGACTCTGTATCGTGTGTGGTTGATCAAACCATTGAGCAGTATCCCTCATCATAGGTGTGCCAGAGTCCTGATCTGGTCCTTACAAACATGGGAGAACATTGCATTTCCCTAGTGTAATGTCCTTAGTTGACAGGCCGCTTCATCAGACTGCCTCCTTCAAAATAAAAATAATAACCAGGACCCCAGATAACCCTGGAACATTTAGGAATTATTCTAAGGTGGACTTCCTACTACTAAGTGAAACCCTAGCAACATTTCAATCATGTTGAGAACTGCAGAGAGACAGCTGAACTTGTCCAGAATAAACACAGGACAAACTCAAAAAAACAAGCCAGCCTGGTGGCATCCCTGCTTCAATAGGTTGCATAATAAAATGAAGAAAATTGTGCCAAAAAATAGGAAATGCAATACCCAGAAAGGTAAAAACTCCCTCTTAAATCTAAATTTGCCAAAAAATAGGAAGTGCAGAGGGTGCAAGCCCCCCCTACATTCCCAGGATTTAGGTAACAAGCCCCCCCCACAAACTTATGTATACCAATTCTACATTGCACCAACTCAAACAGAAAGATAAAAAGTTCCTCTTAAATGTAAACAGACAACTCAAGGGGGTAATCAAGTCTACCAAATCCAAATATGAGGTAAAAATAGCTTCCCAGACCAAGGAAAATCCCAAGACATTCTTCAGTTATATTTACTGTCTCAAAGGCAATAGATAACAGTGTAGTGAACTAATTGTAAATGGAGGCCACCTATACTGAGTCAGAAGATATAGCACATCTACTGAAAGACAAATTTAGCTCCAACTATACCCCCTGAGGGAGCCCGCAGGATTTTTGCAGGGGGTGCACCCCCCCCCCACTCAGCCCACACATGCAGCCCCCCCATGCAGCCATTCCAGTATCCCATTATTTGGCTATTTCTCCCCAGTTGCCATAAACATTGTTCAAAACTCTCAATGCGCATACTGTTTTATGCTGTACTTCTACAATGATTACAGATATTTGGATTTAATTTGTAACTTTTATTTCAAATTGTATAGCACGAATACTGACAGACATTTGCTAAACAAAGCAAGTGTCTTACAATGAAAACAGACTTAGCATTAAAACTTCTCTACCTTTGAAACACACATTCACTAAAACAGCATTGAAACCCGCATTCAGAGAAAATACATCAGGCCAGTGGTGGATTTAAGTGTACCTTTTGGTTTCAAATCATAGGCCCTTGCACACATTTTTAGGAAGATGCAAACGTTCTTTGATTCACCTTCCTGATTATATTAATTATAATATATAATAACTGAATTATATCCCTTGTATAATACAGCACCACTTGTTAGAGTGTGTTTTAAATTTATAGTTTTGAACATTTTTCCAGTAAGCAATGAAACAAAAAAAATATGATTCAGTAATGACAAACTGCCAGTTAAGAACATTTCAAGCCAAAAAGGCCATTCAATCTTCTGTCATTACAATCCACCTCTATCAGTCAATATGCACAATCTCTGCAAAAGTAAACTTCATCTGAATAATTCCACATTAAAGAGATCTGAAACTAATGAAGAGGTTGTTGCTAAAATACAACTTTGTATATCAGTGTTCATCTACAAATTCAGTGCCTGCTGCCCTTGAAGAATAAATTGCCTATGTTACATTAAAAAATGGTAAGCTGGTATATTGCAATAGGGAATGGATGGTAAGCTGTAAAATAGGTTCATAGTTACTAGGTATCTCAACCAAAGGAGAACATACTCAGGGTTGCAGCTTCCACTTCCTTTAAAGTACAACACAGCACAGTATCAGCAATCCATCTACATGCTATGGGAGTAGAACCCACAGCCTTCTGCATCAAAAGCAAGTACACTTGCTGTTGTCCTACTTCCAATGCCTTTAAATACTTTTGCTCAGTAGTGATATAATTTGCTAAACAACAGTTGCACATTGCAAACAGACTTGGCATAAGCAGCACTAAACTTCTCTTCCCCTGGAGCTCTCAGCTGCTTGTAAAATGTGTTTGATACTCAAATATATCTCTCAAATTTGCAGCACAAGAAATTTGGAAAAAGCCAACATTTATGGGGGAACAAATGCTCAAAACCAGTGACACATTTTAAACATTGCTTGCGTAATCTTAGAAAGTTGTTGGAATAAAATGTTTTGTGTTACCATGTGTTTCCTGAAAGATAGGAAGACTGAAATTTAAATGACTGTCATTATTTATTGAATTCAGTCCTCACTGATTTGCCAAAAAACCACAAATTTTAAGAGGAACAGACCAAATGTTTGAGCCAAAACTCAGCTATGGACTCAGCTCCTTGAATCACAAGTGGTGGTAGGGATAGAGAACTCAGGCTCTTGCTTCTTGTACCTAAGGTACGGGGTTTGAGCCTGAGTAACACTAAACACCAGGTATGACTAACTGGGGCATTTTATACACACACACACACACACACACACACACACACACACACACACACACACACACACACACACACACACACACACACACACACACATACACACACACACACTCACACACACACACACACACACACACACACACACACACACACACACACACACACACACGCAAACACACAAGCCACCTTGCAGCTTGAGCTTGTGAATTAAATGCAACAATGAACAAGTTTCTTTCCATGTGAATCAAATCTTTCACACACAAACAGTAAAGCCCCCTTGCAGCAACCTGCAAACACTTACTTAAATAGGCAACAACAATCTACAATCTTTGTGAATTATATTGAACACTTACTTAAATAGCCAGCAATGAACAGGTTTCTTTATGTATAAATCACACACAGAGTAAAACCTGCAGATGATAAAGAAGGATATGGAAGGATTTAAAGAAAATTAATCTTCCGACCAGCCAATTCCAGGGGGGTGCAAGTGCATCCTTTTGCACCTGCCTGTGGGTGCCCTTGTCCCCCTGGCACTCCTCAGGAAATACTCTCAACCATAACTCCTCCAGCTATCACCAGGGAAAAGGTCATCAATGCACTTTCCAAGGCTGAGAATGCTGCATAGATGGGCACTGATAATATCACAGGGTTCCCTCCTTAATAGCATGATACATTACCCAATAGTAGAACTAGAATCACTATTTAACTACAACCTTCAGACAGACTTCGTGCCAAGTGAATGGAGGGTTGCAACTATTATTTCTCTGCACAAAGACAGGCCAGTAATGGATTCAGATAACTACAGACCAATAAGTCTGAAAAGTCTCATATGCAAAGCCATGGAAAGAATTATCATGGAGCTGATAAAAATACAATGCATAAAATCTTTAGACATTGGATCTACCCAGTTTATTTGTCAATGGCTGGTGAACTTCTTTGAAAAGGTTACCAGAGCAATGGGCAAAGGCAAAATGGTCCATACTGCCTACCTTGACCTGGCTTAAGCATTTGATACAAAACCCTACTTGGAAATTATAGACAAACTCATGACATTAAGTATAAACCCCTTTGCCACCCACTAGCTAGCCAGATGGCTCACTGATATGACCCAAGAAGTTAGGATAGGGGAGTCTAGCTCCACAAAGAGGCTAATCACCAGTGGAGTCAATCAAGCCTTGGTGCTCAGGCTGTACCTTTTTAGCATTTACTTCTCTGAAGTCAAGTCAAATTTCAAGAGCCTCTGGATGACCACTTTGCAGACAATCTTATACTAGGCACAGTCAAAGACTCCCCCAATGATGCAAATACCCTCCAAGAAGGCCTGACATAAACTAGTAACTGCCACCAGAGCTGCAGTCTAAAACATAGTGCCAAGAAAAGCATAATAATATAATTTGGAAAGACAACTACCCTTGGAAACTACCACTTTAAAAATACACCCTAAGAGTAGGCCCAGTGGGAAGAGATTTTGGGAACAAATGTGGACAGTAACCCGGCTTTTGATCATCATGTGTCTAAGGTAGTGAGATAGTAAGGTAGTTAGGAAATCTTTCTGTATTGCAACTTATAAACAAGGGTATGGTATCTAGGTCCAAGGATGTCATTGTTTCACTGTACTATTCCCTTATCAGATCAATCATTAAGTGTAGTGCCCCCCTTTGGTATGTACTTGGCCAGGCATATGCAACAACTAGATAGTCCACAGAGATTTCTCATTTAAAAAAAAATGGCCCTAATAACATGCCCAATGTGGACTGCCTCAAAGCCCTATCCCTGTAGTCTGACCTACAAAGCATTCTCTGATCCCACTCTGATGGAACTGGTGTACATCCGCAAAATAAATAGTATCAGAATTACCTGACCTAGGGACTTAAACCTTGTCTGAAACATAAATAGGATATGTTGAAGGGACAGTTGTGTGTCTCAGAGACTACCTCTTCTCTGGAACAGGCTTTCTACCCATGTGAGGCAGAGTTCTTCCCTAACCTGATTAAAACGTGTAACTTTGACAAGTGGATGGAGAATCAGAAATGTAGCCTTGGTCTGACTTCTATGTCTCTAGTAGACAAAGGCAGCCTATAAATGCTTGACCACCCATGCCCAAGCCTACATATATCCCCTAAAATAATTATAGTGTATCAAAACTAGTTAGGTACATTTGGGAAACATAGCTAGGATTAAAATGACCCCCTGCGGTCATTAGCCTAGTAATCACCTATGAACCTATGAACACCCACACTGGCAAGGCTAGTGACCTCCACAATGATACAGGTCACATTTCTCCTACCCAGGGGAGGGGCATTCAAAAGCCATGTACCTGAAACACTATGTCTTTAAGGGGTCGTTTGCATAAATCCCATGACACTCCACTACAGGAGATATAAGGTATTACTAGATTAGTTGGGTCTTTGAATTTAACTGAATGGTTTGTCAGTGTGACCTTTTTACTCTTTGGTTGGGATCAATAGTAAAAGGCCCTGATGTCTGCCTGAATGACAGTTCTTTTGTCTAGCTCTTCCCTGAAAATGAAAGAATAATAGCCTGGTGAAGGAAAGGAAGAAGTGATGGTCAGCAGGCACCAGAGGAAAACAGCTTATAAAAGCGGGAACGTATAACACAGAGGCTGTGACAGGTATATAATGTGCAAGACTATATATGAGATATTAGCTTATTTATATATGTCTCATTAAGTTTGTTGGAAAAATACTAAAGGGTGAGAGAAATAAAACATTGAATTTTGTGGGTAATTAAAATTGTTTTCAATATGAGAATGGAAAAAGGGTGCATAGTGTGCTTATTAGGACTAGTTCCTGAGTAGAAAGTAGAAGCAACTACATTACTACAGAAGAATTTATATTCAGTATAGGTCAGTAGATGAGATTTAAATGCTTTGAGAAAGTAAACATAGAGTAGAAATTAAAATTTTATATGTGGAGTGGAGTAACTCCCGTAGTTTGGAGCCTAGTGTAGAAAATCTATCATCACTACATTAGAGCCTGAGGCCTATTATAGAAAAACCATGCTCACTGCATTCGAGCCTGTGTTTATTCTGGAAGCACGTGTGGTGCCATTGTTCTTCCTGGCAACTGAACTGATGATAATAAGAAAACTCAGACTTTTATGTTTCTTTAACAGAGAACTCAGAACTTTTTCCTTATGTCATGCTACAACTGAAATTTGAACTTTGCAAGTAATATAGAAGTGTGAAGTCTGAGTCTGCTTGCACTTTCTCAGATGTGATGAGATGTGATGTATTATAACATGACATGTACAGGTGTAAGTTGATTGAACCCCACAAACATGTAAAACTGAAAAGAATTGTCACAAGCCATGAGTTATTATATTTTACATGACATTCCTTGCTGTCAGCTTCTGCTTATGATTTACTACTGTTCACTTTGAACATTAGTAGTAAGTCATCAGAGCTCAAGGATTTATATATTGGTAAAGACTTTCCTGTCATGTTTGTAACCACTCTGGATTACATACAATACAAAAGAAACAAGCAAGAAATAGAATAAAAAGATTTAGAAAAAAGTAGTGCTGATCAACAGTGTACAGACACTTAAAATATAACCTATGCTGATAACAAATCAAGGCAATTAATATATATTAAAATATATGTTTTCTTCCTTACAATAAAAAATGACTGAAACAAGGATGTTGAAATTTCCCTCAGGTCTTGGCAGAGTTAGACATGTATTGCACAATTTGTTCTAAATTGAAAATTAAAAATATCTTGTAATGTTCAGAAGAGTTGTTTTTAGTCATAGAAACAGATAATGCCTGCAGAAAAATACCTTTGAATCATCTGCTGTGAAGCACAGAACACATTGTCCTTACAAGGGTTCTGATCCTCAATCTAAACCTAAGTTCACTGACCTAAAAATGTCACTTCTGCAAAGACACGTATAAAATCCTGTAAGTTTACACACTATGGCACATTAAAATCATGGAAGTTTATATTCACTGACCATGCCATATGTAAAATCCAGGAAGTTTACACACAGACCAAGTCATGTGTAAAATCCTAGACGTTAATACTCTGACCAAGCTATGTGTAAACTCATGGAAGGTTATACGTTCACCATGGCACATGTAAAATCCGTGAAGTTTACACACTGACTATGCCAAGTTTCATACTGCTGTAGTGTACCATGTTTAATACTGCTCCTAGTAATATCATCTATTAGCATAAGTGTATTCTCTGTTTCTATTGTGGCACCTCCTGAGATGATTGCAGACCCATTTATTAAATCCTCACCAATATCCATTTTCTTCTTCAGTTATCAGTACTGCCAACAGCCTAATTTTGCTTTATTCACCAAGATCATTTCCCAGCATAATCCTCTTTCTTCTTGTCTTGTAGTAAGATTCTGAGACTTAACTTGAACCCAAGGAATCTTCTCCTTTCAGTTTTTTCAAAGTCCTTGATATACAATCACACTTCCTGGTGTTGGATCACACTTAGTGCTTAATGCATTGTCACTTAGTGGCGTAAAAATATATCCTTAGGAAATACAACTTGATATCACTCCTAAGCTCTGCACTGATCTGTCATGAACTAACAACTTCTCAGGGATACACCTTCTTGTAACCTGTAGTCCATCACCCACCATGCAGCATGTGCATCAGCTTCTCATCAAGGAGTTAAATGAGTACACGGCACCCCTCACTGGAAACAGAGAGTGAAACATTTTCTCTCTCCACTGCCGAGACAGCCAATCTGAGGAAATAGGTATTTGTCTCAAAGACAGATAAGGATAATGATAATGATAATGATGATCACAATAATGACAATGATAATGATAAGGATAATGATAATATAATGATGATAATGATAATGAAAATGAAAATGATAATGATAATGATAATGAAAACGATCACGATAATGACAATGATAACGATAAGAATAATAATAATGATAATGATAATGATAATTGTAATGACAACAATAAAGATAATGATAATGATAATGATAATGATCACGATAATGACAATAATAATTATAAGAATAAGAATAATGATAATGATAATGACAACAATAATGATAACGATAATAATGATAATGATAAGGATAATGATATGTCCCTTCCTTCTACAACTTCCTGAAGACCCACCTTTAGGAAAGCACTCAGGTGAACAAGGACCTCCACTGACTGTCCTGTGGTAATACACTATCTTTCCATTAAATGAGACTAAACTAATATTTGAGGGAGAAAGATGTGGATTTCTTGTTTATTTTTCACCTGCAGCTTGTCCTAGAGATTGATATTTTTGTAGTATAGAAGCTGCCAGTTTCTGATCCTTTAGCTATTAGGAAGGCAAATACCCTCTCCAAATCCCTAGAGGTGAGGTATGTTTGTTTGTTTAAGTCATGCTCTTATGAAATCTTATTGATCAAGCATAAGGTCCAAACATCACATTATCTGATACCTTACCAAATAAAATATCTGTCTCACCTATTCCTTTAACAACCTTTTCTGGAGAACATGGCTTTGAAAAAGCTGGCATGGCATTCTTATTATAGAAATTATTATAGGAACTGATGAGTTGACCCTTATGATGACTTATTTAGTAACTTTCTTTGGCTGCTGTAATTCAGGTTACACTAATTCTGTGGACAGAGCATCATAATTTGGCATCCAATAAGTTGGATGGGATGGTTGCATTCTTTTCTTTCAAGGCAAAGCTGGCATATGCTGCTCTGGATGCTCTTTTCTATTGTTGAGAATATTAGAAAGAAGAAGCAGATGTTGACAGCAATGCAAGGTTTGTCTTGTACTCCTCTCCTACCTCTTTTCCCCCTTTAGGCTAACTCAGCACCTTAAGAAGAAGAAGCCTTCTCATAGACATGGAAAGGCTTACATACATCAGTCTTCCTCCATCTAGTTGCCTTTGTTAAGTCACTTGTATGCAGCATTCAGTTGGACCTCTGCAACAGCCCTGACTACTTTTCTTTACTGAGTTAGTTTTGGTTTGGTGGAGGATGAGGTTGACAGGACAAGATTTGAATATGGTATTAGCTGGCATTATCTTAGGGCTTTTAAGTTCTCCCCTATCAATAACTCCTTAAATAAATAAGAAATGTGTCCAATAAGTGCCCTGGTCTCTATTACTTGTCAGGTCCTGTTCTACCTCAGGAATGAGAAAGCAAATTTTAAAGATAATGAAGATTCCATCCTATTCTGAATTTCAGTGATATCAAGAGCCACTTTAAGATTTGCAAGGTCTGCATGCTGATTATTGAATGAGTTAATTTCCTGATTCTCTGGTAAGCCTGAATGGTGAACTGGACAGAATAGACCCCTATTATGAATCAGTGTCTGGGATACCTATTAGAGATTTTTTTTCATATTATGTCATTATCCATCACAGTACCAGGTGTTGTCTTCTTGACATGGGAGAAATCACTCATCTCCATTTGATCTTATAGGAAAAATTCTATAAATTCAGCAAGTGTTATATTCTTACCCATGAAGATCATCATATATTTGACCTAGTAGATAAGAAAGACTCGAATTTTTCTATACTACTTGGATTTCCTGAGAACCTATGTTTGAATTAATGTGTATCAGGACATGGTGAGGTGTCCGCAATGTCATAGTGCTTTCATGGCTTTAGTGTATAAAAATTCCCTTTTGTTGTACTTGTGCTGGAATATATCAACTGTTGGTATCCTGTGTGCTTTCAGTATTTTGAGTTTTCAGTATTTTGAACTTTCAAGATTTTGGTCTCAGGATTTTGGACTTTCAGGATACTGTAGTGCTCCCATGTCACACATATCATTGATATACTGTTACAGTCCTTAAGTGTATTACATGATAGGAGGCCCTGATTTGGATACAGCAATATCACATTGTGAAGATTGCACTAAGCAATTCAAATGTTTGTCACTAAGTTGAAAGATATCCAACAGTGCAACATGTTTAATGGATTTAAAATAGATTGCAGTTCCCTCGATTGATTGCTTCAGTCAGCTAGCTAGTGTAGGTCTATGTATCCCTTCCACTAGACTGAGAGTGTAAATAAATGCAATCAACAGTACACAACAGAATATGTAGTGAATTCAAATTGTGGATGATTATGGATTTTCTTTAAGGTTTATGTTGTCTGTATTTAGTAAGACACTCTGTGGGTGATAGCAGATGACTTTCTATAGGGTTTATGAAGTTTGGCAACAAACTAAGTTGTCCCGGGAAATCTTTATGGGCTGTTAGGTGGATATTAGGGGGAGTTAAATGGGTTGGGGAGGTGAAAGGGTTAAGTGGAGGCAGGGATGGTTGGGAGGAGATGAGATAAGAATGGGGAGGGGCTTTAAGGGTTTAGTCTAGTGTATGGCACACTGACTGATACATTACTCTGTTAAAGTGGGAACCCCACTAATTGTTTAGGATAAATAATTCCCTAGTTCTTTGGCTTTTGCCTCAGTCACTTATGGGTTGTACGTATATAGAGTTAATTATTTAGAGTTTAAGGTTAGTGGCAGAGTTTCTGCTAGGGTACTACAGGAGTCATGCTTGGGGAATGATTCTGGGAGTGGTGTGCAGTCCATAGACCAGCAGTTTTGTGGGCTGGAGAGCAGTTGTGTGTATAGTGGGGCCTTGTCGTACCATTCAGCTGCACAGATTTTCATTGAATGTCCAGATTTTGCTTCATATTTGGTTTGTTTCTTCATAGGGTGGTGGTCGGCAATTAGTGGCAAGTATTAAGGCTGAAATAAGGAAAGGACAGACATTTAGGTTTCCTATGTTACACCATCAGAGGATACCTTGGTCCCTCTTTAATTATGGCTTGTGAACACTTATTGCTCTAAGAGGTTGAAAAGCAGGGGTTTTGTCCATATCACTTGTGCTAAGAAGTTCTGAGGTATATGTGTTTCAGAGCTTTTCCTTGTTGCATTGCCTGCAAGCTAAAGGGGAACACATGGTCTGAACGGGGTACATATACTGATGGCATATTATGGCATAATTAAACAAGCTATATATTCAAAAGAAAGGGAGGAATTTGAAAAGAGTAGAAAGTTAGTGTGCCTCATTTGGAGATGGAAGGTTAAGAGCTAGGCAGATAGTTTTACAATATAAGTTAGCTTGGCTTATACAGGACACTAATGGATGTGGTCTGGAATCGCAAGGTTACCCGGGTTGTGGATCTTGATAGGTCCCTTCATGTGTGGGGTGTAGTTTTAACATACTCGACTGGCAGTTAAACGTATCTTGGGTATTTGATATGCTCATTGGAAGCATAGCTTCAGTTATGGCTGCTTTGTCATAGATGTGAGTGGCAGAGGTGCATTCCTTCCCGGGTTGGCAGGATAGGTTGTCCTTGAAGATGTCTTGGAATGTGTTTTATGTATTTTGGATGATTTACATGTCTTTTTCTTTCTTGCAGATGGGGTCTTGGAATGCTGTAGCTATAATTTAGAATAGGTGTGTATAAGGTGGTGCCTTCTCTTTACATATTAGAGAGTTTACTTTTTTCTCTTTTCTTTGTAGATGGTGGTGTGCTGAGTACCAGTTGTGGTGATACAGTTAATTTACAGATGATGGAAGCCGTGGCAAGCAAGGAGGTTACATGTGGGGAGCACAAGTGGGCAACAGTTACTGACGGAAGTAAGTGGATTTTAAAGTTGTTGAGTTTTGGTAGAGGATTTTACACTGCTAGTCAGAGAAGGACAGGCATTTGAGTTTGTGATATATCAGGGTTAATTGATTGTACAATTTGTTCTATTAACCATTTAGTATGTTAGATTAACGTTAAAAGTTATCCCTGATTTTGGGCATTTGCATTCAATAGGAAAAGGGAGCATGGCCATTGGCCATTACTAAGGGTTTGATGGGGTGGCAGGGGTCCTTGTCAGTGCCTCCATGTTAAGTAATTATGATATGTGTGCACATAGAATTTATCATTTTCTCTTTAACCTGCAGATTGCTGAAGTGCAGAAGGCATCATGCGGTGGTTTGAAAAGGGGATTTGAAAGCTGATGTTTTGATAGGATGGAGGTTCTTGCCACTTGAATGGGGCACAAGAAGGGTCTGAGTCATCACCTTAGTAAGGCATGTTAGAGCTCTGTGTTTAATTAGCGGGACTTGATTATTGCGTTGGTATAGGGGGCAAGTAAGGAAGAGGTAGGTAAGGGGGCCAAGGAGGGGGAACTGTCTGGGACAATTTATGCTGATTGTGGGGATCTCACAGGATGTGTAGAGGCACAACATTTATAGGAGCACAAGAACTTATTAGGCTAAAGCCCTACAGTGAAGTTTAATCCCTGCTTCTTGGAACCTTGTGAGGTCATATTCACTGATCCAGTTGTTTGAACCATATGTGGGGGAAGGGCAAATGAGGTGTTTGACAGGATGTTAAAGTTTGTTCATAACGGGTGGTATCTTGGGGTGACAAATTTGTCCCTTGAGCAAGTAGTGTTAATGTTACATAGCAGGTTAAGGTTTACGGAGTAGCACAAGGATCATTTCACTTGGGGTTTTGGGTGAATTTTGTAGATGGGGTTTAGGAAGCATGGTAGGTAGGTGGCTGGGTTGGGGTAGTTTTAAAACTGGGTGTGTTGTTACAGGGGAATTAGAAGGTTTAAGGAAGCCTGGTTGCAGGAAAGGGCAGCTGTGTGATAGGTCTTCATTACCTACTAGTGGTATAGGTAATATAAGGAAAGAAAGCTTTTGAGGGAAAAGGCTAGGGACAAACAGGGGTTAAGAATGGTTTGGTAATGAGTGAACTGGGGGTGTTTATGGCTGGGCATGTAGAGCATTTCCTTGCTGAGCATAGGTGAGTTTTCAGAAACTAGGTCAAGGGGTGCTGCATTTCTGCCATCTAAGGTTAGGACATTAAGTTTTGGAGTTAGACTATTCCATAAGGTAATTGAGTTGTTGAACATCCAGAGCAGGGTAGTTGGTGGGCTAAAGTGATAGGCTACAGTTGGCAGGGTCCTGGGTGTGAGACTTGATA
The DNA here is from genome assembly GCF_019279795.1 of Protopterus annectens. Lineage (NCBI taxonomy): Eukaryota > Metazoa > Chordata > Ceratodontiformes > Protopteridae > Protopterus > Protopterus annectens. The sequence goes on along the minus strand of NC_056744.1, from coordinate 452,221,069 downwards.
CTAGTTGTTTGTCTGGGTGTCGATTTGAGTTCAAGGGGTTATAGTTTGTTGTTGTAGGTTGTCAATATGTTCAGGTTGAGCCATGATTTCAGCTTTGAAGGAAGTGGAAAAGGGTATGTATTCTCTTGGGGTGGACATTCTGGTGGTACAGTAGTGTCACGGTAATCCTACTTTATAGACTTTCATTAGGGTGTGTTCAGTGATGGTATGGCAAGGTGGGTTTATGACAGGATTCTAAGGTTATTTACAGATGATAGGTACACTGAATGATGTTTGGCTTGACCCTTCCATTTATGTGAAGTAGTGGATTGAACAATTGTGGGTAGAAGGGAGGGGGAACATCCTGGTCAGGCTGGTGGGCAGAAAAGAGGGATAGGTTTGCCCTCTTCTGTTCCCCCTCTGGTGTCTGGATGTTCATTTCAAGGATCTGGGGAAAGGAAAATGAGCAGCTGGAGGAAGCTTGCTGAATAGATAAGTAAGCTGAGGTAAGAATGCTGCTTATTTGGTGGAAGGCAATTTAATGAATGGTGTATGAAGCGAGATGGAACGCTGCTTCATAATTAAAGTAAGCGAGCAGAGGTATGGACCCTGCTTGTTGGGCAGGGTGAGTAGGTACACTGCCCTGATTAACATTGCAAGGATCGTGCTTCTTAAGTAAAGTAAGTGAGCAGAGGTATGGTCCCTGCTTGTTGGGCAGGGTGAGCAGGTACGCTGCCCTGATTAACATTACAAGGATGTTATGCTGTGTTTAGAATCAATTATATTATGAATAGTTGCAATTAATGAATTGGATGAACAAAGCTATGTTATGGAATTTAATAAAGGTTGTCAAATGTCATTTGATGTGATGTGTGTTTATTGAAGGGGACCAGGACAAATGTTGTTTGTGTGTTTACTGATCCACAGCAGACACAGATGTTTTTGTTCACTTCTTCAAGGCACATGTGCTATCTTGAAAGTATGCACTACATGCAAAAAATAAATAAATAAATAAAACATACCAGTGGTGGACAGTCAAATGGGGAGGAAAAGATTTAAACAAATTGTCATGTTTACACAGTAGTTGGAATGTATAGCTTCAAACAGCAGTACTTCCACAGATATCTAGCTGGGTATCATTCTTGGAAACCTGAATAATCTCTTTTTGTTTAGGTTCTATCTGTTTTGCATTATTAGAGACAGTATACACCCTCGATACTGGAAATCAAGCAGATTCCTAAAAGAATGGAAACCGGAAAAAAAATGTATAGTTTTCACTGGACAGTCTTTGCTTAGCTGTTTGTACCATATTTGAGCATTAGAAACTGATGGTGGTGATATGGTGCCTCAGAATTCAACTAACAGTTAGCACTAATAGATAAAGTCATCTACCCATCTATCTGCCAGTGTGTGGGCATTTGTGTGTGTCTGTGTGTGCATGAGTGTGTGCACATGCATGTTTATGAGAATGTTTGTTGAAATGGGAGGCAAGTGTACGTGCGTGAACACCTGGAGATACATAAATGCTCACATAAATATGTCTTAAATATCTGTCAGCAGAAGATTAATATGACCAGACGGAAGTGTCAGTTGCCAGCTGTATCAGAATGAAGGGCTGAAGCATGAATGGAAAGAGTCTGTAATATGGAGTCGGTATATTAACAGTGGCCATAATGGAGAGGGTCCATTTGCCACTAGAACTACTTCTTTTCCAAAGAGCATTGCGTAAGTGTAGGAAAATATATAAAGCTATAAGGGTACTGGTGGTGCAGCACCCTTTCTCATGCATAAGTGCAGGTGATACATTCCTCAACTATAATTGGTGATAAATCTAAAGACCTTAACCATTATGCCAACCCTTATCTAAGTAAGTATTAGGTGGACTGCCCTTGTGGGCCATTTTAAGCCTAGCAAATGTCTCTTGGTGAGACTCAAACTCTATACCTCTTGCATGTAAAGTAAACATCTTAACTGTTATTCCAACTCCCAAATTAATTTAAAGTAAACAAGTTCATAGATAAGTACTAGGCTAGCTGCCCTTGTGAGCCATATTACGTCTAGCTAATTTCCCTCAAAGATAACAGCCTACCCTGTAACTTTTGTCACATGCATGCACACAGTCAGAAGAACTGTTGCTACCTGAACGTGACTGATGTTTGCTGGACGAGTTCCCCTCATGAGTATACCCAGGTCCACGACCCCATGGCCTGCCATGTCCAGGTGTGGACAGATCACCCACTGATGGATCAATGGAAGTACTGCCACTATAGGAGCATGATCAAGCATGGCCACGCTGGCTAACAGCAGATGATGTGGCTGACCTACACCCATGAGGATCCTGTCCCCCTCTGAGCAGATGTTCCATCACAGACACTGCTCATTCCAATATGTCATTCAGCTGATCCATTGAATTGGCAGCACAGTGGAGGCAGTCACCCATGTCAGCCTGTGCCACATCTGCAACCCTAAACATTTCTCTGGAGCACCTATGGAAACATGCCTGTGCCTCCATGATGGCCATAAACATATGTTGAGTCGCACGCGAAGAGACACATGGATCGGGTGGAGGATGGACAGCAGGCCATACTTACCTGAGCAATTGTCTCACCCTCCACCTGTCCAATATCTGTGGGCTTACTGGAATGAGTTGGTGTAGGCTTACTGGCTGTGTCTAGTGCAATTACAGGGGATTTCTGTATGTCAGCCTTGTGTAAGATTCAACCTCTGCACCCTGGAACTGTGCCTATGTTTGGCCACAATTATCTTCAGAGTCTGCTGATGTTCTGACATCAGATGGTCCCACACTTCCACTGTCAGGATGACCTGTGATAATAAACAACAGACACAGGAAAAATTAATACCTAAGCTACCTCTAGTATATGCTAACAAAATAGTATTGCCACTGTTAGTACAGCAATACACACAACAGTCCTGACATCAACATCACACACCAAAATATTTCTTTGAATTGCTCATCAGTACTGCCATAAAAGTTTTTGGCTCACTATCTGCAGATGAGGTTATCCTCTGCAAGCCAGATGGCCCTGGAGAAAGTTAAGCAAAAGGTAAGGACATCATAACAATTAACAGCAACACGGGGGGTAAGAGTATTACCCCATTATATGTACATTAACTATACTTTTAACAAGAACTTGGATGACAACTCCAACCTAAGCTAATCAATCAGAACATGTTGTTACCTGTAGCAATCTCCCACCCAAAAATTCTTGTGAAACAAAAGTAAAGTATTGATTTAAATTGTTTTAGTATATAACAGTATTTAACAAGTGGCATATAAAAGCCTACTCGGAAGCTCCTCTTTGGACATGCTTGCTGTCCCTGAAACAGTAGCACCAATGTCAAGGACATGCTGTTCTGCACTTTCCTGGGAGTTGTCTGTTTCCCTGACAGTGGACAGAAACTCTTCATTTACTGTTTGTGGTGGATCTGTAGCAGGTCTCCCCAGTACCCACCTGATTACGGCCTACTGCAACTGCATTGCTCTGTGCAGATGAGATCATGTCAATGGCCCTATGGTGCACCTGGTCATATGTGCTGCTGTGGCCACCCATGGCATTAACATCATCTCTACCGAACTTGCCACCCTCTTCAATTCCTACTTCGTTGACATCATAGCTAACCTAACCACTACCTTTTCTATGGTTAACACCACCAACACCAAGCCAGCTAATGACCAAACCATCCCAGAAAACAATCTTTCACACAACTCTAACCTAAAATTCTCCCACATAGCCATTGCCACAATAAAGAAACTTTTACTTACGCTTAAACCCTGTACTCTAGCCTCTGACAATCTACCTCCACACTTCCTGCAGCAAGCTGCAAACTCTATCATTTATCCCATCAGCATACTCATTAACAGATGATTAAAGAGTCCCTTGTCCTGGACATCTGGAAAAAAGCATTCATTCTCCCCTTACACAAAGGGGACACCAACACAGACACCACAAACTTTCGACCCATAGCTATTCTCTCACCCTCTCTAAAATACTGAAAAATGCATCCATGCCCAACTCTCAAACCCCTGCTTGAAAACCAAATTTTATCACCCACTCAGCATGGTTTCAGACCAGGGCACAGCACTACTACAGCCCTCCTCTCCTTCCTTGATACAGTTAACCGGGCACGGGATTCTGGTATAATAATTCATTCTGTTTTCCTCGACCTCTCCAAAGCTTCCAATACCATTTCCCACACTTTCCTCCTCTTAAAACTATCTACCCTTCACATTTCCCCACCTACCCTACAATCATTCAATAGCTATCTCTCCAATATGCAGCAATTCACCAAATGGCAGCAGTCTTACTCTCCCTTCCTCAATACTTCCATGGAGGTATCCCAAGGTTCCATACTTGGTCCTCTCTTATTTAGGATTTTTATTAACAACTTTCATACCACTCTCCCACAATACTCAGTAATCCAGTATGCTGATGACTTTACAATAATATGCACTGCAAATTCCAGCTCTGAATTCCAGCAGATCACCCAGAATGCCCTCACCTCTATTGAATCTCGAATGCTTAAAAGTCATCTTGCCCTAAATCCAAAAAAACTAAACTAGTAATTTTTACCCCTAACCACTCTCCTAGATATAAAACTCTTCAGTATACAAGCCCAAGAAAATACCACCATAGTTGTCCCACACACTAAATTACTAGGCATTATTATAGATGAAAACCTTAACTTTGACCTACACATAAACAGTAACATCAAAAAAACACACCAAAAGCTTGTTATGCTGTACAAGCACCAACACTTTTTTAGCCTCTCTACTAGACAAACCCTTGCAACTACATTTTTATTACCCTCTCTCCTTTATGGTGCTCCTCTCCTCACTAATATCCAAAATTCTGCAAAATCCAAACTTGATATGTGCTACAACAGAATAGCCAAATTTGCCACCAAGGCCAAATTATCATCCCACCACTGTAACTCACTGAAACAGGCTGGTTGGGACTCCCCCACCATCTCTCATTCACCCAGCTAACTACGACACACAAAATAATCTACAGACCCATAGATTGTCCTGCTCAGTCAACTCTACTTGCCAAATACCAACCTAGCAGGTGACTAAGATCTGAAAATGATCTACTTCTAAAAGTAGAAAAGCCCACTTTACCGGCTGGTTAGCTGCTCTACTCCACCGTCGCCAAACTATGGAAATGACTTCTTCCTTCTATAAGGAACTCGGACAGCACCACCACCTTCAAACAAACACTGAAAAATCATTTCAACTCTCCCTGGCTATGTACCTGCTCTACAACCTAACCTCTTCCTTCTCCTTATATTATAACTAAATTCCTATGCTTTTTACTACTAGTGACTGATGATACTTTCTCCATATTTATTATTTTTTTCTTTCATCACTTGTTGATACTGGTACAATAATACTGATTAATATATCTCTGTTTTTACCACTTTGAATTCATCTGGCAACCAACTAAATTATTGCTTTTATGTATATATTCTGTATATGTTACTGTAATTAAACCAACTAGATTCCTGCTTTATGTATATATATTCTGTATATATTACTGTAATCAAACCAACTAAATTCCTGACTTATGTATATATTCTGTATATATTACTGTAACCACTATGTGTAACACTGTTTCTACTTTTGTACCAATTAATGTTTAATTTTTTTTTCTGCATCTATGTTTTTGTCAGAGCTTTTCTCCCTGGGCCTCCACCGAAAATAGTCTCTTTTAGGCCCAGTGGACTTTCCCGGTAAACAAATGCAATAAATAAATAAATAAAATCATTGACAATCTGCTGATAAATCTGCATTCTGTGTGACATATCTCCCTATGTCTAAAGGTGTCAATAATGTCCTGATTTTCAGTGTCAGTGAAGGACGGCCTTCAAGGATTGATACGCCTGGCTCGCATAGCCATAGGTGTCCTAAAAGATAACAGAAGGATAATACATATAAGTATCACATAACTGCAGAATAATTGTTCCCAGATAAAACAGAAAAGGTAACATTCCAGTATTACCCACTAAGGAAACATAAACATTCTAGTGATTTGAAATATGAACAACAGGCTGGATGCAAAAATGGAGAGTAACAATAGCATCATATCCTTGTTTGTGCCATAATCAAAATGTATCTTTCTTCCTCTCCCAGAGAACAGGCAAATGACACATTTTGCTAACAAATAATCTTTGAAATGCTAAACATGCTATCAAACGAACTGTCCCTGAAACATGTCTACAGATTTAACACAGAACATTACATTTTAAGTTATTGCCAATCACTAATACCTAAGGATAAAACAAGAATGACAGGACCACCACAGCTTGCAAGTACAAACACTTTTATTAAAATAATAAAACAGATGAGTGCTTTCACGTTGTGAAACCAATGTTTCTTCAGATCTAAAAAACAACATCACTACACCATATAAAAATAATTGAGTAATTACATAGACCCTCCTGATCAATTACATCATTACATCAATTAATTAGGTAGATCCAGTGTAGTTTATCAAATCATCCCCCACTCTAGCACTCACAGGAATAATCTAGCACTCACAGGAAGAATCTGAAGTACTCTAAAAACAAACTCATGACCTTCATTTTCTTTAATATGTTTGGTCAAAGCATTTTTAATATTGATTATTCTAATATCATAGGAATGACCAAATATTCTGCCTTTCAACCTTTTGTTGGAACTACCAACATAAAAGCCCATCTGGACCTGCAGGTTGCTAAATATACAATGTTCTCAGTGCTGCAATCTGCATAAAACCTGGGACAAAAAGTATAATTTAACCAAGGATGTTCAAATACTTGTTCATGGGATATATAAGTGCATGCCCTACATTGCTGGCTTCTGAAGGTGCCCGTTCTGTTGGATTGTTGAAGTCCTCTCCCCATATTAGAAAGACACAGTTCACAGATTTTGTTCATTAACATCCACCATCCCCTTCATTTGTTAGCAACTGCATGTGATATTATTGCCATTTAATATCCTCACACATTTTAAGGACAATTATATAGAATGGCTTACAGACTGCATGTCTCAGATTACTGGTCAGATAAGAGAAGAATGACCAACACAGAGCTGTATATTTGCAAGCAATAGTCATAACTAGTTGTTTGATCACTTAGTACACTTCCTCCAAAAATCATAAATGTACAAATAACAGTTGTATGGTTTCATATTACTGTAGATGATGCTATGGTTGGCTATATGCAGAATGATTTCAGTTCCTTGCTGCAAAGCTGTTAGTGTGGGAAATAGGGATAATGTACCCTTACTGTGTTCTGAACGTTCATTGAAACAATAGTTCAAATCAAGACCTATGTAGAAATATCTCATGTGTACCAACATTTGCTAGTATGTCATAGATTGCTTTTCCTCATTTCAACTACTTGTCCTTTTTTCTTTTTTTTTTTTCTTTCTTTGGGCAGGGGGCAGTGTTTGTGAGATGTGACATTTAGTGCAATCATGGAAAACAGAGGAAAATGAATGTCAGGTTTGGTGTTCTTGTGTTGTTTGCATGAACAGTGGAAGTGTGCAAACTGGACAACTGGCCCACCCAAGAAGCTGAGAGAACACCTGCAGACAAGACTCAGACAGTCAATAATTAAACTGGATACATTCAATTAATTTTTGTGCACCACATAAACCCATGAAGCAGCATTGTGCAACAGTTAAAACAGAGACCTTAAAAATGATTAGCAAATTAGGGAATGCCATATAACTAGTCTTGGGGAGTAGGTATAAGTGTAAGGCTGGAGTAGAGATGCTCCTGGGTTCTACTACAGGGTGTGCATCCTTTTTTCCCCTGTTATACAGTGCAGTTTATAGCAATGAACTGAAAAATAGACGTGTTATTGCAACATTTTTGTGGCAACAGGTGTAAGTGTAGGACTGAAATACACATGGTCTTGTGTTCTAATTCAGGATATTCCATACACTTTTACTGTTGCTCCACTTCCCATTATATTCACTCTCACTTATAATACTTTAGATAGTGGAGCAGATACAACTTATATGTAAGACAGAGAGGCACTATTATTGTGTTTTCAGATTTATGACTGAAGGTATACTGTGTACTATATTTCTGTAAGTGTAATTCTGCTATCTGGACTTGCATGGCCTTCACAATAAGCTAAGATATACACAACTCGATCTATATCCAACAACCTTGTCAGGTCACACACATGCATGTGTAACAGCTCAAATGTTCACCTGTCTTTATCTATGATTTCTGACTGTCTGAGCAGCACTTCTTCTGTGGCAAAGGTGGAAAATCCACACTGTTGAAGAAAATGCTTTGTCATTTATGCCTAGGTTTGAATCCCGCAGTGTAAATCAATTTTTAGTGTATAAAAGTAAAAACAAATGTGTCAGATGATTACATTAATGCCCCCAGTGCATGTCTGCAAACCTAACTCACATAACAGTTACTTCCAATTTCCAGTAAATATTTCCAAGCTACATCATTAGACACCCCTCAATCTAAGGCCAAGCGTCAGATTAACCTTCCAGTTTCAATTATGTAAGTCCTCCCTGCTTGGCTCTGCTGCACTCCACTTAACACTGAGCAAATGCAGTTAGCATTGCTGCTTGAGTTTGCCTAATATCAGTAAACACAATAACTGGAATTGTCGGGAAAGCATCAGTTTCCATTGCTCTAGTTTGAGTGGTAGACATGGCTGTCATTAGAGGGAAAGGTGCCAGGTTTAGGGGACAGAGGTGGGGTGTCCAGAAATCCGGGATATTTATTGGAATCTTGATAAAGCACCATAGCCAAAGGCTTCTGCAGGGAGACTATTCTTACTCCCAGTACAAGTTTTCAGGCATGGAATAGTTTGGCCCAGACTGTCCAGTGCTACTGGTATCCCACACACTGGAGATCAATGTAGACATCATTTTAATGAGCTACACAGGAGAAAAACGGATACTCTCAACCATCGTTTGGAGGAATTTGAGACTGCAGACATCCCACAGCTGTGTTAGTATGACAATAAGAGAGTAATTGCAAGACTTAGAAAGCTAAATATAGGCAAGACTAGTATGCCTAATACTTTTTTGTTCTTTTCTGTTCTTCCCCAGCCCCCACTGAGCATGAGTTCATTCAGCAAGCTCATGTTGCTCAACTGGAGAGATTGAGGGAAGAAAGTGGTATGTATGCAGCAGAAGAAAAGCATTACTGTAGCATTAAAAGTTAAAGATAACTTTTTTGGTCTTTTATAGAGTTGTATCAAATCAAACATGCATATCCCAACCGTAAAAGCAAGTATGCATGCATTAGTCTGTAGCACAAACCAATTGTAAGAGTCCAATATTAGACTGTAGTCAAAGGTTGTGTGTTCAAATACCACAATTCACAATTATACAATACTTTTATTTCTTCAGTAATATTTACATTAAATTAAAAACTCTAAACCAGTAGCACAAATGCCCTGCTGCAAACTGTAATCTGTATAACTGGAACATGCATGTGTGCAATATATGCACATTTCAAGGATTATTTTCAGCAATCTGTAGTATAGTATGTATCTGTTAGGACATATATCTGTAGCATAGTATGTATCTGTTAGGACATATATTTAAATGCAATACTTCAGATAAATTAATTGGATAATTGTATTAATGCATTGTATGTCACATATGATGGTACTAACTTTATCTCTTTTTTTCTCCCACCCCAACCCTTATCTCTCTTTTTTATTTTCTATTGTGTGTCATCAAAATGTCTCCATGTCATCCATGTGTATGACATCACTAAACGCTACACAGCACAGCGAGGTAGGCCAGTGCCAGTGGATCAGCCTGCCACCACTCCACCGGCTCCAGCACCTATGCCCAGCATGTCTGGGAGCCAACCTGGCAGCACAGCCAATGCTGCCCCTCTGCTGCCCCTGCACTACCTGTGCCCTCAGCTAGAACTGTCCTGGAAATTGATGCAGTGGGTACACTCTGGGATCAGTGGCACAGGTGTTGAGTTCATCACCCACATGGAGTTGTCAGGGATGGTGCATGGGGTCATGCTCCACACAGCTGGTGTATGTCTATGCCAGATGGACAGGCTGCTCTCCTTTATGGTTCATAGGAGGAGGAGGAGACATCAAGCACTCTAACATCAGCTAAGGGGACAATGATGACAGTCCAGTGGGTGAGAACTCGATTTTGCTTGCGTTGTCCCCTCCCTCACCCCAATCATGCTGTCACTCAACCTTTTGTGTCCATCACCATCCATATCTCTTGTCTTGTTTGTCTTGTATGTTTGCATTTGCTTCCTCACCTACCCATCTTACCTGACCTAGACATACCTACGTCCCTTACCCAGCAGTCCTCTCTTACTGAATTTAAAAAACAATGGGCATCTGTCCCACAAAAAAATGCCCCATACATAGTTCTCCATTTCACACGTATCTTCTTGACACACTTGATTCAGTCCAATTGGCTGTACAACATAATTGCATTGTTGTCAGCCCTCTTTCTGGAGGTGGCAGTCCAAATTCAGTTAATATGCTGCAAATATTTTCAGTTTACACTGTTAAAGAAATGGATAGCTATGGTTATTTCCTACCTCCCTCCTGCACATTCCTGTATTGCTTTCTCTTTGTTCTTCCTACTGCTTGGTCCCCATTTCACCACTTTCCTATAAACCCCATTTTAATACTTTTAATCTAGTGAAAAAATAGAATCACACACAACACACAAAAGTAGCTGAAAAAGCAATGGATCCCTTCACTTTTTGGCCCCTATGTTTGCTCAGTTTCACATTGCTCACCAATGCACAGTGACAGTGAGCTGAGGTACAATGCTATGGTTACCTCTGGGCAATGTCACTTAACCCTGCTGCGAAAAGTCAACACACAGTACCATGTACTATAAAGAATTAAAGCCATTGCATTATCACTGTTTATTTAAAAATCTTTAAAAGTAAAAAAACAAATATTACTAATGACTAAAAGCTGGACCACAGGAAAAAGATAAATAGAGAAGTATACCAGTAGTCCAAACAACAAGGCAAAACACATAGAGCAGTTACAATTCATTTAAAAACACGTTTATTTCACATAAAAGCTGGATAAGCAGTTTCACAAATGTTCATCATCAAAACTGTTGCATACAGCAGTGTCCTTCCTAACACCTCCAGCAGATGTAACAGTGCAAGGATAGTGTGCATGGTTACTCTCATAGAGGGTATGTATCATAATAGCTGTAGAAGTGTGTTTGTGCAGAATTATCTCATATCTCTCTAAATCACATATGTTATGTCAGAGGCACAGGATTTCTGGTGCTATTGTCCATGATTGTGGTTGCTTCTTATAATGTTGTCCATGAGTATTTGCTTCTCTCCCACTTGCTGGAGACATTTGTTGAGATTACATTCATATCCAGGCAAATCAGTTTGCACAGCTTCACAGTATGCACCATACTCCAATTGCATGTCAGATCCCTGACAGATGTCTTCTTCATTATTCATGTAAGGATGATTATCTCACACAGACATCCTCCCCATTGCTATGTCACCTTGTGTCACAGTCACATAATATACATTTTCACTGTGCAGTCCCTACTGTACCATATTGATATGTAATGGGTGTTGCTGCTATAACTGTCTTCCATTGACACGCCTTCACCTGCTGTACATTAGGTTGTTTCATCTGTCATCTTTCTCGGTATTCAATCCTACAATTCATCTGTGTGTCCCTATTCAGTACACACACTTCCCCTGAGTGTTTGAGTGATTATTTTACACGGCGATCCATGTATGCTTACAGATCATGTTCACAACTTTAGTACAGAATGCCAGGAATGGGATTTCACAATACACTGCACTGTAGATACACTGTCTCGTACTGTGTTTGAGCCATATACTTAATATTCATACTTATCAACTGTCCAGAATTTCATAGAATTTCCAGATGTGTTCCTTATCAAATTTGTGGCTATCTGCCATATCACTGGGATTATCACAAGACTGATGTGACTCAATATTGCAGCCTTCAAATCCTTCAGAACATTTATCTTAACACAAACCCCTGGTTATTCTAGCACATTTATATAGGGCAAATATGTCAAATATGTCCCTATTTCTGGGTCATCATCCACCCATTATGTTGGCCTTTGTCCAGATGTCTTGCACTAAGAGATTGAGAGCTATCAGTGAAACCCTGTTGATGATTGTGCCATTCCATGCAAAACCACAGACCGTCAGTGCTCTGATTTAAACAGAAGTGCTGTCCGTGTTCAGTTACACAGTTTCCTTGCTTACCATTGTTGCTTATTTACATTTAACAGTGCTGTGTAGCATGACTATCCAATGACAGCTGCTGCTCACTGCTCAAACATATAAACTCTGTGTAGGCTTCTCGCCTACATGGAGTTTGTTAAATCCCAGGGGCTGTCTTTTTACAATGCTACTGTTCATAATTTGGTTGCCAGTAAAGTAGCATTGAGTTGAACTGACTGCATAACATGCCACTGGCATGTAACATTTGTGATTCCCTTATTTTCTTTATACATTCAGAGCATTTAAATGCAAACATAAAACTTAATGAATCCACTTGATAAACTAAAAGATAAAATGTTTAATAAAAATGGGTTTCCAAGGCAACAGACAAAGAGGTGAGCTTTTAGCAAACAGAGCCTTTATTTTAAGTTGATAATGACATTATTTATTTTAACTGAGACAAGTTCATACCCGCATGTGACTTAATTATAACTTTAATTATATATTGCTTAAGAACAGCAAGTACTTTGCCAATGTTTTCATCAGTAAGCATTGCTTTCAACAGGGTTAGCAGAGGCCGAGGAAAAAAATATTTGGCTGACTGTAAGAGGTCTCATATTAAAAGATTAAGTTTAGGGTTATATCAAAAAGTCTTTGATGTATAAGGTTATTTCTGTAACATTTTATAAGGGTTTCTGTACCCTCAAATAATTTGTACATAAATACAAAATCAAGTGTCGCTACTTCCAGAGTTACCAGTGTCGAGAACTTGATGTGCGAATAAGGAGAAGAAATAAAAAAAAACTTACTTTACATAGAATTAAGAAGCATTTAATATTTCTACAGCTATAACTATCATCCCTAGACAGATGCCAAAAAGAAAAATCTTGTAGCTTTAAATGGAAAGGCAACAAGTTAATATTTCTCTGTGATCTTTTCTTCAAGCAGGTACTCTCTTGCAAACTACATACCTATTAATGATGCATATAATGCTTGAAATATATGCAAGTTGAAGCTGTTTCTTTTTTCCTGCATATCATATTTTTCAATATTACTGAGTTATCATTAATTAAAAATGGTAATTTTTATGAATATTAGTTATGAATGCTTTACTTTAAAATAAATTTAATCATATTTATTCTAATAGCAGCATGTCATGACACCACAATAGAGGGTTCTCAACTTGTCAGTTTTAGCAGAGAAATTTCTTTGGGGATCTGCATACCTAGACATTTAAGTTTAATGTGATGGTTGATAAAGTAAAAAATATTTTTGAAGAAATTTGGAAACTTGTTGCAAACTAGAGCTGCATGAAATATACGAGTAGAGGGCAGGAGTGCAAAAGGCAACACTGTAAATACAATTTCACAAAGGAAAGAGTGAAATAACAATCTCACAAGCTGTTGGAGTTCTCACTTCTGTGGGGGGCAAAATCTTCTGCCATCTGTCAGCCCCATGCTACCATGCTGGAAGCTGTCATTCCCTGTACAACTTTACTTAAAACAGTCACTGAAGTCGCTGCACCTTGCCGGAAAGAAGGGGCTGAATACTTAAACAAACTGCATAGCATTCAGCAGCAGTTTATACAGTTAGTAACAACATGCATGACAGTGTAAATTATATAGCAGCACAATAGCCTGCACCATGCTTTTAACAGCACACGTAAATTATGGCTCAGACAGATGCAAATGATGTCAGACAATCAAATGAACAATGAGAAGCAAAGCAAGGAATGATAACGCTGTCACAGTTGAATTGGGGTCCATAGAGTGCATACACATTGGCCACACTCCGTAAAGAGGGAATTAACTTCAATGTGTGTATGTGTGGGGGGGTGGCACCCTGGAATTTCTAGGTATTTTGATATATGGTGCATGTCTGACCTGTGTGTTTACTTTCAGTGATACAATTTCCTACCATATAATCTGCTTGATAAATGATAGATGATAGCACAGCACATGTAATTATTGACACACTACATAAACTTTTCATTTAGCCAATAACTACCCCCCCCCTATCCTAAGGTGGCCATGGTGGTGCAGTGGTTAGTGCTATCACCTCACAGCAAGAGGTTCTCAGGTTTGATTCTTAGCTGAGATGCTTTCTGTATGAAGTCTGCATATCCTCCTGCAGTCTCATAGGTTTCCTCTGGGTGCTCTAGTTTCCTCCCACATTCCAAAGACATGCAGTAGGTGGATTGGACATTCTAAATTATTTGTAGGTGTGAGTATGTGATTCAGTGGTACAGATGAACTACTGTGGCAGGGCTAGCCACCTAGTAGTGTAAACCTTGGCTCAAGAAGATTGTCACTGTTGAAAGTGACACCATGACCTCATGTGTAGAATGAGAAAAGGAGTTGAAAATGGATGGATGCAATAACTACCCCCAAATAACAAAATGTTGTGTTTTATTGTGTGCTGTTGTAGGTGATGCTGGTTACTTCCTTTGGTCTTCAGTCCACAATCCATGACAGAAATGACCCAAATGTAAAATATATTTGAATGTGTATTTTGTCTTCTGATGGAACATGTTGAGTGCCATGACACATCTAATGGATCACTGCAACACTATCCTGAGACAGCTAGTAAGAATCTTGTTGCTTGTGCCATACTATATAATATGATTCTGCAGAAGCAAGATGGTCATATCCAGTATGTGGCTGTGTTACAACACAATCCAGATTCCAGATCAGCAGCATAGCTAGATGGGGATAATTGAGAACAGAACAATGGATATGTATGAACAGCTGCCTGTGCAAAAATGGGCACAGTAGATGACAACACTAGCAAGGTGGCGATGCCTGGCTGACAACCATGGGCCAACACAGTCAAAATTAGTGTCACACAGACTAAACATGATGCTTGTACTGTTCTTATTAGGCTATGCTGGTCTGTGCATAGCCTGGGCGCATTGTATATCAGACGTCACTTTCATACAACACGGGATGGAGGGTGTTGTGTTTCACAGTCAGCATCTACTGCACAGGAGACAGGGGACCCAAAGATGGTGAACTTGATCTAGCTGGGGGAAATGCATCATAGAATGTATTTGAAGGTAACATTCTCTGGTAGTATCCAGATTATCAGGGATCTTCCTGTGAAGGAAGGGGGGGGGGTGCCACAACAATGATTTCATCTGGTGTCACTTTGTTGGTGAGATGAGGCAGGAATCAGAAACCTCTAATAGCAAGGATGGCATGCTACTTTATGACCTGTACCTGAATGCGACTTGTCAATGAAGTGTCCTAGTGCTGGAAGCACTCATGATGAGGAATAGTAAGCCTTTTTAAAGCTCCAGACAAAGTTGTTGAATGAGCCCCCTGCAGAAAACCACAAACAAGTGCAGCCAAGGTACAGCACCAACTCCTGCCATGGAAAACACAACCAACATAGGAAGACATATAGGCAAGTATAATCCTACCCATGGAAGAACTAATTGCAGCAGTGTGTGCCACACTACACTTCTTATATCTGTGCTCACTGTCTTCAAGGAGCTCACACTGCTGCCAAATAGTATAATCACAAAGGATGATTTCTGCATGTTCTGGTTACATTTTGCATCAACTATTACTTTCCTGCTCCACTGTGGGCTGTGTGGCAGAAGACAGTGCCTGCATGGCTCTTATGAATATATGTTGATTTACCCACGATACTCCATTAATTATGTTGAGGTTCCACAGAAGAATGTGTTGATGTCGGGTATACCTATATTCATAGGTTCATAGGTAGTTACTAGGCATATAGTCCATGAGAGCATTAAAGAGCATATTTATTTTTTAGCTTAGAAGTAGAGATGTTTTATTGAAAAAGGCTGAAGGAGGGTGCTGGAAAGACTATCAGTACAGAAGGGGGTCTAGGACGGCCTCGACACAGCAGGGAGTATTGAATAGCCACCTGATTTAGAGATGACTGCATTTCACTCAGATATCACAGCTATGATAACTTTTCCATCATGTCTTTGCAGACCCACCTGATGAGAAAGAAGAAGAGGCCCAGATGGTAACCATTTGAGATGGTGGTACCTGCTAATGCGAGTCCTGAAATATAGAGACTGAATGGCCGAAAGATCTGACAAATATATTGTAAGTCCAAGATGCCATTTCGCAGAATATTCCCATTTCTCCATGTTATAGCAATCTCTGAGTTAGTATATATACATTTGGGGAGTGTAGTTGTTTACCATCTACACATGCTACACATGAGTGTGCTTGGTGTGCTTGCCTCCCCCCCGCAAAAGTAATTTTTGAAGGAGAAGACGACATTTTTAGATTCTCTCTTCTCTGAGTTTTTGTTCTTTTTTTATGGATTTTTGGCATGCAAAACTTCAACTGCACACATTTCAATAGGGAACTATCTCAGTTACCTTAATTTCAGTCTCACACTGTTGTGCATACATTGGGTCAAATGCTGAATGCATGGCCACCTTGCCAGGGTTGGATGAAGGCTTCTTTCTGATGGTCAGCCCCGGCTACTCACTTCCTGCTTAGCTTGAGTCAGTTGAGTCTCAGGTAGAAGGCCAGGTAGGAGACCAACTCAGCTGCACTGAATTGCTAAACAGATGGATTGGCAAGCCTCAATCATTTGGTCACCAAATAGTCAACAAACTTCAGAAGCTGGACACTGAAGAATATCAGCTGGCTATGATCGTTGCCCTCCAGGTGGGTTTGGCAGCTCTCTGTGACCAGAATCCCTCCCTATCCCTTGCCTAATGTATCTGCCTTCCTATGGTGCTATACACTATATATTATCAGTTGCCAAACCCTCAGCATCAGCATTTATCTGCCCTCTGTTTGTGTCCATCACTTTTCATTACAGTATTGTGTATGTACAGCCATCCCTGTTTGAATATACTATTTCATGCTTGTCTATTTGGCCACACAAACAATCTGACACCATCTTTCCATACTTTCTTTTCCTTTGCCTATCTCACTTCTGATATTATCTCTCCCTTTATTTATTGTAGAAACAAGGGTCTCTATCTTCATGATAAATACAATTGTACTGCTTTCCTGTGCAACACCTAGCATTCACATATTTGCCCTGATAGTGCATTTCCATATGCCTGCACTTATTTATTTTCCTTTATTTCCTGTGTATCTCTTTCCTACTTCATTTTGCTTCTTGTAGCTATAGCTGTATGATTTCTGCTATGACAGGTAGTCACATATACCTGACATGAAGCATGAAATTTGATGGTACTTTCTGCCATAGAGCATGTGATGCCCCCATGCTAAGCTAGCAATAAATGAGCCTGAATCCTCACAAATGACACTGTAGGGGGACGTTCACTTGAAATAGAAATTAATACACTCATTATTTCCAGAAGGAGACCTTCAACGACAAATCCAAACACTGGCGCTTTTCGGTTCTCCAACCCTTCATCAGACAAACAAACAATTTCATTGATGCCTGGACATCTGTGTGATGCCAATGTTATAATCCATTTGGATTCAAGTGTCACAGTAAGCAATTTTATATCCCCCTCTTACCCTAAACTCACATTGGTAATGACCTTGAATAAAATGTATGTGTGGGGTTATCCATCAACAGGTGCTGTAGAATCCTGACCTTAAACATGTTGTTTGTCATCCCTACAGTAAACTGGACACTGTGTACCTCAGCCAAATAAACCACATTGGTGGTTCTACAAGTGGCTTTGGCCTTAAATTCAAATACCTGTCCTGTGGTTGGATGCTTGAAAATGTTGGACCTATTGATACTACTACATGCTTTGCAAGTACCACAAGCTACCGTCCCTGTTCTGGTGATCAGTGGTTTGCTAACAGAAACTGTTTTTTCTCTGCAAAGTAAGTCCTTAAGATTTCTGTAACCAAAAAAGGGTGCTTCACCTATCAGAATATCTAATTTGGGGTCACTTCGTAGTATATTCCAATTTCTTCTGACTATACCCTGTATATCCTGGATGTCACTGCTATGTGTAAAATAAAGCCTAACCTCATCATATCTTTTGTTCTTCTGATGTTTTTCTCCTTCCATTAGACAGAACCAAAATCTATCACTCTGCTGACCATACCCTCATTATAACCTCTCTGGCCAAAACATGCTTTTAGGTTTCCTACCTCTCTATTGAAATCCCTATCATCTAGGCATAATCTAGAAGTTCTACACACTTGGTTTTACTATGTGTTGGGAAACATATAGAGGGTGCATACTATCATACGATAGTAGATGGTTCTTCCAACAATCTTTTTCCTTAAAACCCCCCTTTACAACAAAAATAGGCGTATTAGTTTGTTTTTTTTGATTTTTGTCAGTATGTTTTAAAATGTAAAGACCAGTGCTATTTTGTTTGTCTGATGAAGGAGAGAAGCGCTTTTACCAGTGTTTTTGATTTTCGTTTGTTTTTATTAACAATTTTATTTACAGCCTTGTCTTGCCAATCTTTTTTTCTAGTTTTGGGACTTTTTTTTGGCAAGAGACTTTAGCTACAGCACAGAGCATTTTTTTCCCTTCAGAAGGAGACCTTGTGAAGACTAGTAGAGAAGGGTGAAGGCTGCCAGCCTAGTCAAATAGAATTTGATACATATTTATGGCATTTGTAAATATAAATGTAAAATACAGGCTTGTGTCTTAAATATAAAGAAATGCTGTTTCAACAATGTGGCAACATTGCCATCTGTTCTAAGGAAAACAAAGTTAAGCATTTCTTATGGGTCCTATGAAATTAAAATTATCTTATGTATATTCATTTGAAGTTAGAATGTGGAGTCGATGAGTCTGGAGTAAGCATCCTGCTTATTGTTTTAAGGCTAAAGTTAATGACCAGAATTTACATGCGGAATGTCCTTTATTGCTCTAAATGTAAAAGAATGTAAAGGCAGTTTCTGTCACCCTGGGAACCAGGAACGTGTAAACAAATGACGTAATGTTTTATCAGAACTGCAGTTTTAATTTAAGCAGTGAGAACCAGAGATTATAAAGCATTTTTGTCTTGATATCCAACTTATCAGCACTCTGCCTGTGTCATAAGTAAGTTACTTTAGAAGTATGTTTTCTTGTAAAAATAGCTAGGACTATAAAGATTAGACTAAGTGTTTTCCTGTTATGTCAGAACTGTACTACAGAATTATTTTAAGTTTCTGTGTGATCTCTGAACTCTTGGATTGCACTGTGGTGTAGTAGTATTGTCTTTTTTTTAGTATTTATTATTAAATATTTTTAAAACCTCTTAAATGTGGCTGGTTTGTGTAAAGATAAGTAAGCTCTAGAGTATATTGCATATTTATAGAGTTTATTGTACAAGGCCACTCTAATAAGTGTTGACTGATTAGTCACTTACCAATTGGATAATAATATTGCACAGTAATAATTGGATAACCTTTTAAGGGCCTTTGGCTAGCTGATAATTATTAGCTGGTGGTGGCAGTAATTACTACTGTATAGTCTGGGTAAAGTGGCACAGCTGGAGAATCTGTGTCAGCCTTTCCCAGGAGAGTCTGTGAAGTTGTATAAATACTTATCTCAAAGTGTGTGTGTGTGTGTGTGTGTGTGTGTGTGTGTGTGTGTGTGTGTGTGTGTGTGTGTGTGTGTGTGTGTGTGTGTGTGTGTGTCAGCTACTTGGGCAGGGACACAAAGCACTTGTTGGACAGAGAGGGTACTGGAGGTTAGCTTATCAGCTAGGCTGAGATCTGGACCCTATAGCTGTGTCAGTAGGGAGTCTTATTGGGGACCTGGGGAGCTAGGGAGCAACCAGCCCCAGACTGACTGTGATCTCTGTGTGCACTTAAGGGAAATTGTACTTTATTGTGTGTATTTGTTATCCTTTTCTGCTATATGAGACACCCTCTTTGGTGTTAGTGGTGAGGATTGAGGCTCCTTTATTGCTGGGCCAGGGCAAGGCCATCACATGTGGTTTGCAGTGGTGGGATCCACTTCACATTTGTGGTGGCAGTGGGATATCCACATCACATATTAATTAGTTGGCAAATACTAATTGGCTTGTAGTTGTGTGGGTAGAGTGAATCCTGTAACTTATGTACAGCAATCTCTGAAGGTGTTTTGTACTCTAAAACAGCCATGCAGTGAATACTCAGAGTTCAGATCACAATTGTTTTATTTCTTTTTTTAACTTAGTTAGTCAGAGTGAGCAGGCAGCATGTCAGCAGAGGAGTATGAAAAGCTGACAAGGAGCCAGCTGGTGGAGATGTGCCAGGCTAGGGGACTGGTGCATGGTAACCTAACTAAGGCAGACCTGACTGCAGCCTTGGTTACAGCTGCATCAGAAAACAGCATCCAGGAGGACAATCAGACTGGCAGTGGAGATACAATATCCTTGGAGAATGGACAGCTCAACCTTTCTGAAGTAGACTTAAAAATCAAGCTAGCGCTAAAGAGACTTGAGTTGGAGGCCAGGCATTTTAAAAATAGAAGCCGAAGAAAAGGAGTGTCAGAGGAGGCATGAGAGGGAAATTCTGACTTTTCGCCAGAGTCATGGAGGTAATGGGGAAGGGAATAACTGGACCCCAGAAGCACAACAGGTCAGTAAATTTCTTCCACAATTTAAAGAGGGAGATCATTTTGATAGTATCATTCATATATTTGAGAGGGTATGCAAACAGTATAGTGTTGACCAAAGGCTCTGGGTACTGACCCCCTTACTCCATGGGAAAGATGTAACTTTTTTATCAAAAATGCCTGTCTCTGTCTGTTTTGATTATACTGCTGTAAAAAATGTCTTTTAGAATGTTTTAAGCTAACACTTGAAATGTATAGGAAAAAGTTTTGTGAGCATAGACGCAAGGCAAATGAAAGTGTGTGTGAATATGTTGCTGAACTGAGCACTTATTTTCATAGTTGGGTGAGTGGATGTCAGGTCGCCACTTTTGAAGGGCTGGCAGACCTTTTGCTGAGGGAACAAGCCCTTAGCACTTTGCCTGAGGACATGAGGATCTGGTTAGCTGATAGACAATGTGCTACTTCAGATGAGTTGGGAAAGGAGGGAAAGCTATACCTAGCCAGCAGGGCAGCCTTGCACAGGAAGGAGACCCCCAGTATTGCTCATGGGTCTATAGGAACCAATGGTGGGCAGCACAGACTGCCCCAACAGAATCTGCCAGTAGCAGGGGAAGCCACTAGTACAGGTACATGTCCAGGAGCTAGGGTTAGATGTTTTGAATGCAACCAATGGGACCATGTGGCATATAGGTGTCCACGAAGGCAAGGAGGGGAGCCAAAGATGAGGGAGCCAGTAATTGGGAAAGACAAAATGCCAGTAGTAGGTTGTCTTGAGACAACAGGGGTACTAAACTACCAGACCTTACATTGCAAGGCCAGTGGCAAGTAGCTAGGGAGGCACCTGATTCTCAAGGGAAGGGGGAATCTGTATACTGGGACAATGGGTTACTATACAGAGAGTGGACCCCTGAGGGAGGGCTAGAAGATGAGAGAGTACAGCAGTTGGTAGTGTCTAGAGCCTACTGACTGGCACTTCTAGCCATAGCCTGTGATATTCTCTTTGTAGGTCTATGGGCATAAACCATACAAAGAGGCATATTATGCAGAACTTCTATTGGCCTGGAATTTCCAGAGATGTAACAGGGTACTGCAGGACTTGTGAGCAGTGCCAAAAGATAGGCAAGGCAGGAGACAAGGTGAGAGCTCCTTTGATGCCTTTGCCTGTGATTGATGAGCCATTTCAGAGGGTAGCTATGGATATTGTGGGTCCTCTGAGTACCCCAAGTTCCACAGGGAAAAAGTATATCCTAGTAGTAGTGGATTATACTACATGATACCCTGAGGCAGTGGCTTTGTCCTCCATTGAGGCAGAAAATGTGGCAAATGCTTTGTTAGAGATTTCCAGCAGAGTAGGTTTCCCAAAAGAAATACTGACTGATCAAGGTGCCAATTTCATGTCAGACCTGCTGGCTGGTCTGTGAAAGTCCTGTGGGGTGAAGCACATGAAGACCACCCCCTACCATCCCCAGACTAATAGTCTTGTTGAGAGGTTAAACTATGCAATCAAGTCCATGCTACGGGCATTTACAGATCAGTTTAAGAGGGAGTGGGAAAAATATTTGCCCCATCTGTTGTTTTCTTACAGAGAGGTTCCCCAGGAATCCACAGGGTTTTCACTGTTTGAGTTGTTGTATGGGCATAGGGTGAGGGGACCTCTAGATTTAATACGAGATGAGTGCAAGCAGCTTGGGAGGGTCCCTACAAGGTGATAAGAAAGGTAAGTGATGTTAACTACATGGTGGAACTGCTAGGCAGATGGCAGGGGCACAAATTGTACCATGTTAACATGATGAAACCTTACCATGATAGGGAGGCCCTTGCACTGAGCATTTGCAGTGGATTGCAGGAGGAGTCTGAGGGAGATCTGGTGACTGCTCTCCTCAGTGAGGCTCAGACTGACACCTCAATGGAAGGGGCAGCAATGTCCCAACAGCTATCTCTTACCCAGGTTTGAGAAATCCAAGCAGTGTTGCAGGAATTTGGAGACATGTTCACTGGGAAACCAGAGTGCACCCACCTGGTGCAGCACCAGGTGGATACAGGACCCCAAAGGCCTATTAGGCAGGCCCATTATAGGGTGACTGAGAGAGTCAAACAGATTCTGAGGGAAGAGGTACAGGAGATGTTGGAACTAGGGGTGATTCAAGAGTCAAACACTCCCTGGGCCTCCACAGTGCTGCTGGTACCAAAGAAGGATGGCAGCACCACGTTCTGTGTGGATTACAGGAAATTAAATAGTCACACAGAGTCAGATGCTTATCCCATACCTAGGACAGATGAGGCCCTAAGAGCAGCTCAGTGGGGCTAAGTATCTTACAACTATTGATCTTACCATGGGTTACTGGCAGGTGCCCTTGACTCCCAGTGCTAGAGAGAAGTCAGCCTTTGTGACTCCTTTGGCTTGTATTGAGTTCAGAAAGATGCCCTTTGGGATGAAGAATGCTCCAGCAACTTTGCAGAGGCTGGTAGATAATATCCTAGGAGGAGCAGGAGGGTTGGCCCTTGCTTACCTAGATGATATTGCCATCTACAACCATTCCTGGCAAGAACACCTTCAGCATGTCAGAGAGGTGCTGGGCAGACTACAGAGGGCAGGGATGACCATTAAGCCGAGCAAATGTCAGGTGGGTATGCAAAAATCTCCTGCCTGTGACATAGAGTGGGGAGTGATAAAATGAGGC
Organism: Protopterus annectens; assembly: GCF_019279795.1. NCBI lineage: Eukaryota > Metazoa > Chordata > Ceratodontiformes > Protopteridae > Protopterus > Protopterus annectens. Next base: position 452,197,710 of record NC_056744.1, on the reverse strand, counting down.
CAGAGCCTGCCAGGGTGGAGGCCATTCAGGCATGGCCTGCACCTGTTACTAAAAAGTGGGTGAGGGCAGTTTTATGGACAGCAGAGTACTACAGAAAGTTAATCACCAGTTATAGTACCATAGCTGCTCCCCTCACAGACCTGACAAGGAAGAACAGGCCAGATGAGGTGATGTGGACCCCAACATGTGAGCAGGCATTACAGAAGCTTAAAGAAGCTTTGGGAGGACCCCTGTGTTAGTCAGTCTAGATTGCAGCAAATAATTTGTTGTACAGGTGGATGCTTCGAACTATGGGGTGGGGCTGTACTTAGATTTCATCAGAGGGAGAAGAGCACCCAGTGGTTTATCTCAGTCATAGGCTCCAACCCAGGGAGGAATGCTATGCAGCTGTAGAAGAGGAATGTCTAGCCATAGTGTGGGTACTGCAGAAACCTCAGCCTTATTTGTATGGAAGAAAATTCACTGTTATGAGAGATCAAAACCCTCTAACATGGTTAAACAGAGCCAGTAAGCAAATGCCAAGTTGTTAAGATGGAGCCTGGGATTGCAAGCATATGATATGTCAGTGCAGTACCACAGTGGAGTTAGCAATGCCAATGCAGATGGGCTCTCAAGACAGGGAATGGGGTGAGGTACCCTCAGATAGATGTAACCCTCTCAAGCGGCATTTCTCAAGGGGCACTTGAAAAACTAGCTTAAGTTCTCCGGGGGGGGGGGGAGATATGAAGAGTGGTAGAGAAGGGTGAAGGCTGCCAGCCTAGTCAAATAGAATTTGATACATAATTCTGGCATTTGTAAATATAAATGTAAAATACAGGCTTGTGTCTTAAATATAAAGAAATGCTGTTTCAACAATGTTGCAACATTGCCATCTGCTGTAAGGAAAACTAAGTCAAGAATTTCTTATTGGTCCTCTGAAATTAAAATTACCTTATGTCTATTCCTTTGAAGTTAGAATTTGGAGTCGTCGAGTCTGGAGCAAGCATCCTGCCTATTGTTTTAACGCTAAAGTTAATGACCAGAATTTACATATGGAATGTCCTTTATTGCTCTAAGTGCAAAAGAATGTAAAGGCAGCTTCTGTCAGCCTGGGAACGAGAAATGTGTAAACAAATGATGTAATGTTTTATCAGAACTGCAGTTTCAATTTAAACAGTGAGAACCAGAGATTATAAAGCATTTTTGTCTTGATATCCAACTTATCAGCACTCTGCCTGTGTCTTAAGTAAGTTACTTTAGAAGTATGTTTTCTTGTAAAAATAGCTAGGACTATAAAGATTGGACTAAGTGTTTTTCTGTTATGTCAGAACTGTACTATGAAATTATTTTAAGTTTCTGTGTGGTCTCTGAACTCTTGAATTGCACTGTGGTGTAGTAGTAGTATTGTCTTGTCTTTTTAGTATTTATTATTAAATATTTAAACCTCTTAACTGTGGCTGGTTTGTGTAGAGATAAGTAAGCTCTAAAGTCCATTGCATATATATAGAGTTTATTGTACAAGGCCACTCTAATAAGCCTTGACTGATTAGTCAAACTTACCAATTGGATAATAATATTGTACAGTAATAATTGGCACCCTTTTAAGGGCCTTTGGCTAGCTGATAATTATTAGCTGGTGGTGGCAGTAATTGCTACTGTGTAGACTGGGTAAAGGGGCACAGCTGGAGATTCTGTGTCAGCCTTTCCCAGGAGAGTCTGTGAAGTGGTATAAATGCTTATCGCAAAGTGTGTGTGTGTGTGTGTGTGTGTGTGTGTGTGTGTGTGTGTGTGTGTGTGTGTCAGCTACTTGGGCAGGGACATGAACCACTGGTTGGACAGAAAGGGAGGTTAGCTTGCCAGCTAGGCTGATATCTGGACCCTATAGCTGTTTCAGTGGGGAGTCGTATTAGGGACCTGGGGAGCAAGGGAGCAACCAGCCTCAGACTGACTGTGATCTCTGTGTGCACTTACGGGAAATTGTATTTTACTAGGTGTATTTGTTATCCTTTTCTGCTATATGAGATGCCCTCTCTGGTGCTAGTGGTGAGGATTGAGGCTCCTTGTTTACTGTGCCAGGGCACGGCCACCACAGACCTCTCTGCATCAAGCATGATTTCCCTTAAGAGCAGGCAGGGAACACACTCAGTCCATGGTCTGGATCTCTCTATTTGTGTCCCTCCAGGTCTTCAGTTAGACTCCTCACCAATGCAGCTGTAGGGTTAGGTCATCAGCCAAGTGTCTAAGCCAAGACCTCCAGCACCCACACACACACACACACACACACACACACACACACACACACACACACACACACACACACACACACACACACACACTGTTTCCCTTTCTGCCCAGAGAATAAGGTAGTTATCACTGCCAGCAGACAGTCTACAATCACCTAGTCTAAGACCATTAATAAAGGGTATCTAATTATACTGTGTAATATTAATACTAATACAAATGGTAGCAGTTCACAAAGACAACTAGGCCTTCTGAAGTGGCCTACACAGTGTTACCAAATAAATATAAGCACTCTCAAATGTTAAATACTTTTTACAAGGACCAGCCACAATAAAAGTTTTAAATAAATTTAATAATAAAAAATAGAAGAGCATGGAAATACTGAATATATATTTACAGTAAACCACAGAGTTCAATTCATAGGGAATATTGAAAGTAACGCTGATGGACAGCTTCATACAAATAAAGAAAAACAATCTCTAAACTAAGCTTCACTATATTCCTAACTGAATATAACAGAATTACTATTCCCTAATAACTTACTTGTTAGAGCAAGGCACAATGAAATATGTGAGCATTCGTTCTAGTCAGGTTCCCCAAAACAGAATACTCCACCCTCAGAGATTGCTCCCTGTAAAATATAATATCCATGATTGCTTGCAGAATTACCTCATCTGGTCAACTGACTCTAGGTTCTCACAGTACCCCCTTTGAATCTGCAACAGAAATTTAGCATAGACAGCTACAAAACACATCTAAAAGCTTATGGCAGTGTTTGGGGCTCCCCCTCTTTTTAGTGAGCTAATGAACAAAGGCTTCTTCCAGGCCCACCATCTCTGGTCCTATTCAGCAAACAGCACTTTTGCATTTATTTTATTTTTCTTAAAGTAAGTTAGCTGATTAACCTTTGCTGTCCCAGTGTCCTCTATTAAAACATATACATTTAAGTCAGTTACAATAATACATGTACATTTCTTTTCATTCCAGCAGGGTGCACTGTTGATACATTTTAACACAATCAAATCTCACAAATACATTTTCAGCAAAAGAAACTGTACAAATCAGTTTTATATACAAATGACATATAATTATTTACAAAATTCCAGCTAGCTATGTTGGCACAAGTCATACATCTACTGTCCTGCTTCTAGCATGGATGGCAGTACCTCCTATCATCACAGATCATTTATATCACTCTGTATGCTTCACAGTGTTCACTTCACTGTAACATCCAGGAACATATTTCAGGCTTGCTGAGGTTGTATCAGAATTCCAGTCTGACTCCCATCCCATCTCCAACAAATGTTGATTTTACTGCTGTTCTGCTTGACATTTCAGTTTACAAGAGGTTAATAGCTTACGCTAGCTTTGCTGTACTGTAATGTGAATGTGTGTTTGCTTACTTACACTTTGTAATATGTCTCTTAAATTGTATTTCTGTATTGTTGTTTATGATCAGCCAAGCTGAGCTCGCCATTGGTCCACTGAGTTCAGGAAGCAACTCCAGTTAAATTAAGTAAATGAATGCACAGTATTCCTTTCATATATAGCAACTCCTTTTGTGGACTTTGCCAGCTTTTTGTAAATCTTTCCAGTGTTTCTGTTTCTTGTCATTACAAATGACTGATATTCCTGTTACTTTTATACATTGCATGTGTATATAGTTTGTAAGATGTACTTCAGTGTATTGACATATGTCAGTGGTGCTCAGTCATTTTATGGGAAGTATGTTGCAGAAGCTTCCATTTTATGGTTTGGACAGACTTGGGAATTCTGATTTTTATATTCGGTATATGCTTTCAATCACTGTTGTCATGTACTTGACCTAAATATATCCTGTGTTTCATTTATATCCATATTTTAAATATTAGTATTGATGATCTCAGTTCTTATGTAAGTATTAATAAATACAGCTTCAATTTTCCAGTTAGGAGGATAAGTGTCTGTAACTGGCTGCAAACATATCTCCTTTATTTGTTGATATTGCAAGCAACTCATTTCATTGCTGAAAGGCATGTAAATGCTTACATGCTTGTATCTAAAGTATCATATTCTTCTGGTAAAAGAACAAAAACAGAGGGCAACTGTGCTTATATGCAGAGGAGCATAGAACATCCAAATTCTAGATACCCTTCATAATGTGGGTATAGTAATGGAGGTAATACGTACATTTATGTGACAGGTATGGCATATGTTCAGTTTATCTCAACCCTGAAATGGGTACTAGAGAGGGGAGAGGCAATTTTCCATTATGTTAAACAGAGATATCATGAGCCCTTACAGGTGATGGGTGTCTTTAATTTTCTTTCTGACAGATTGCATACAGGTTCCCTACATCAGCCTAATTTATTTACCACTTCTAAGTTAGTCAAGAGACAGTTTATTTGGTTACTTCTTATACATCTGTGAGCATCCTACTCAGAGTTAATAGTATTTGTATGTGTTAATCTTGGGAACTAATAAGAAATACACAGTTATTCTTCGACAACTAAGAGAAACTATACTGGCACAACTTTTTAACCTTTCTCCCAATACTCAGGAAATAAACAAACTAGTTGAATTTATTTCTGCAATCTCGAGCACTAAAAAAACAATATCATCCTCTTACAAGCTATTGACTAACATGATCTACGATTCAAATTGTCTTTTCTCCAACTACTGGAATACCGCCGGACCTACCATTACAGAGGATCAAAAACTCTCAGCTATAAAATCTACTTTAGAGCTCTCCCTTTTCAAAAAACTCCTATATACACAAATGATGCTAAACAACAATGCTTATTATACTCCTGTAACTCTTAATAAATTTAACGCCAATTCATCTCCCTCCTGCACCTGTTGTTCCTATCTGAAAGCGGACTTGCTTCACATTATGTGGTATTGCAAGCATTCTTACAAACTCTGGTGTTCTCTGAAAGTTCATCTGGAAAAAATGGGTTATTACACCTCCACTCTCTCGTGGGAAACAGCTATTCTTCACATTCCTACATCCAAAGTATCAAAAATGCAACTTCACATTTTAATTATCCTCTGTTCACTTATTAAATTATACATCACTAGCAATTGGTTAGATCGCACCAAACTTAGTTGGGGAAAATTCAAAGAAATGGCTCACAAACATATTTCAGCTCATAAATTCATTATAAAAGGTCCAAAAAAAAGAGCTTATTTTAGTAAACTATGGAAGAAACTTTTAGATTTAGTTCTTAGTGAATAACTTCCCAGTAGTACATCTAGTGCATCATATACTCTTGTCCTTGTTAACTTATGGAGAACCACTGATAATTCTTTTAATATTTTTTCCTGTTTTTTTTGCTCTTACTACTTCAAGCATTATTATTGTAGTGGAAGTGCAGCACATTATGTTGTAAATACTGTATATAATAGTTTGTTTGGTTTCATCGCTGACAATGCTTTCCTTATGTTTTATCCTCTCTCTCACTTATATCTATGTTAAATTGTTTTGGATACTTATTATATTCTGTAACTATTCAACGCCTCATTTTAATGTTCACTACTACAATGCTTTTTCATTCTTGCTGTATGCATTGTTTCATATTATGGAAAATAAAAGAATTATTGGAAAAAAAAAAGTATTTGTATGTGTTATGTTAGTTGATGTCAGACATTCAGCAGAATATGGACAAAAATTATGTGGATCCCTTAGACCTGCAGTGTATGCTCAACACATCTGTAATTAAAGGTACAAGTTGATAGATTCTCCCATGCCCCCCCCCCCGCATGCACACACACACACACACACACACACACACACACACACACACAACTCTAGAGAGAGCTATTTATTTTGGTACACATCAAGATATCAAGATAATGTTACATGAGTCGCTTAACTTTTTTTTTGGAAATGTACATTTAGTAGGTCAACTCACTTTAGATGTTATGGAATGCCTATGTGCCTCAGCAGGATCGTTTGAGGTACTGGTCCTGCAGTTCCTATTGTTCTTGGGCTCAGGAAATGAATATTCTCAAGTGTCAACTTCGGGCACTCTGCCAGTGGAGAAATACATTAAGAGCAAGAGATGGTCTGACTCAAGGATAGGAGTTTAGAGAATGAATGCAAAACGTACTTAATACACAAAAAAAGCTATTATGGATAAATCTTATCCCCAGTATGGCAAACTGATCCCAAAAGTTTAAAAAAAATTTAGTAGGAAGTGTACACTACAGTCAGAGCATTTTGCAGTGTCATTACTTTGAGATCCAAAATGTAATGCTAGTGTCAATGATTTTAGTGAGGGCTTCAGGTTCTATGGCTGCATTTTCAAAAGATTTCTTGTCCTAGCCCTAAAGGTTTTTCCTGGTATCCCTTCAAGCCTCTTATAGTACATAAAATCATCACATGGTGATATATAATAATACAAGTTTTGTGCTCCCTCATGAAAATAACCTTTCCTTGTTATGAAAGATAAAGACCATACCTGCCTCATTAATTATCACTTATATCATTATTAAATGCAAATTATAAACATTTCATGAGAATTTGGGTGCCAAGACTTAACCACATTTTTCTGTTATAATTTGTGAGGATCAGTCTGCTTTTTTTATGGCACAACATATGTGGAAGAGTGCATTAAGGTCTATGCAGTGAATGGAGATCTCAGTTAAGTCTAAAAAAATAAATGGTTCTTTCAGTTGATGCCAAAAAAATGGAATTTTCTTTTTAATGATGAGATCTTAATTTGCTCTGCTTGCTAGTGGGAGTCTTGCCATTCACAAGTGGAGGATCCTAAATAATTGTCAGAATGGGTTAGTTCATTACAAGGTCTTCTATGGTAGACAGTTCAGACAAGGTTGACTTTTGACCCTGATTATTTCCTTACTGAGGCCAAGAGGCAAACTGTTTTGAAGATAGCGTCTCCAGAAAGTGTGCCTTCTCAGAAGAACTCATTCTGTTTGCTGTCTGGAACATATGAAAATAATTAAATAGGTGATTTCAGGAACCATAAGATGCCTAGCCACGATTTTTAAGTAAATACACTTGAAAGCCCTTGCTTCCCTTTTCAAGCTATTAATGGAGCTCACCTCACAAATTGAGCAGTGCCGTAAATGATACGCCTTGGGTAAATCTGTGTGTATCCATCCGATCAGCAAGTCTCTCTTTCAAGGTAACCAAAGTAATGCTTTGTTTAACCTGTAGTGGTAACTCTTTCTATAGATTGGTAATGCAGCGAGTTAGCAACCTATCTCTCCACTGAATTTCATTCAAGGTAGCCAAAGTAATGCTTTGTTTAACCTGTAGTGGTAACTCTTTCTATAGATTGGTAATGCAGTGAGTTAACAAACAATCCCTCCATTGAATTTTATGTCCATAGTGTTGGTGCTTGTAAGGCCATTGTTCTTTTTGTTCTTTTTTTTAAGAAGAAATTAGGTCAAATTGGACTAGATCTTTCATGCCTCAAAACATGAAATGCAAGTCAGCTTAGTGCAGTCATTTAGCTATTAGGATAGTTGAAGGGTTTAAGACCATTCATTTTTTTAGTTAGAAATGCAAGGGGCTTTCCCAGTTGAGCAATATACTCAGATTTGTACATACCAAAGGGGGTAATGTATTCATTAAGGGGCCTGATAATGGAAATATACAGTGGTAGGATGGCATCTTTGGATCTTAACATTATTTCCTTGGAAATTAACTGAGCCAGGGAGAATAATTTCCTGACTATGATGGTAACATCACCTAAAATGAGGGAGTGAGACAGAGAGAGAGAGAGAAAGAGCGAGAGAGCAAGAGAGTGAGAGCGAGAGTTGTCCATATAAGTACCTGGGTATCTTTCAGCTGTTCAGAGAATGTTCATAAGATGGAATCTGTTGTATAGCAAATTTTCAATCCAGTAGATAATGTAGGAGTTTCTATGAAGATTCTCTAAATTCTCAATAGTGCCAGCAGGGAAATAGTTTCAAAAGCCTTGGTGATATTGGGATAAGCACCCTGAACTAACTGACCACTCTCCACAGCCTCTGCAACCTTTTGAAAGAAGTTTACTAGCTCAGGATACAGGACACGTCTTTCACAAAACCAGACTGAGTGGTGCCTAGCTCTGTTAACTTGTGCTATGACACAGTCATTGGCTTGGTATATAAGGCTCATGAGGGTAACGGGCTTATAATTACCCACGCTCATAGAGAAACTGTCATGTGGAGGGCAGTCACAGAGGCTGCTCTCCAGGTATCAGGAACAAGCCCTGTTGATGAACATTTTAGGTAGAGGGAATGTTGTCTGGTCACATGGAAATATTATTGTTAGGCTCTGACAGGGATTCTAAAACTTGTTCCATAGTGATTTCATGGGAAACTAGATTTTCATTGATGGTGGGAACAATGATATTGGTACGTGGGATAAAGTTAGAGTCAATGTTTTCTGCTACTATATTAACTATATTCTTAAGGTCAGAATGTGTCATACTGTTATAGATAAGCTCAACGTATTTTTTGGAGATTATTCATACATTTCCTGACACAAGAAAAATAATTTGTATTTTTGTTTGGTTTCTGTAGTGACTTTAAGCTCATACTCTGCTTTACATTTTCTAATAGTACACATATTTTTATGGCATGTTTCAGTGGGGTTTTAGAAAAAGGGGATTGGAATTTATTTACATTTTTTTATTTTCTTTTTTTTTTTATAGACAGTTTATTATGACAGGAATTCCAACATTATGGCTTACTTTTAAATTTACCATTGTCTTTAGGGCTGATGGGTACTGACATTTCTATGCAGTTATTTAATTGCGGGTAAAAATAAGAGGTGAATGCAGCAGTCCTGTCAGATGAATATATTTACAGGGGATTTTAGGGAAGTTTGTCTAGGTCTGCCATTATAATACAGGTTTGATAAACTGATTGTGCAGGGATTTTGCTACCATCTATTTGTAACTTAAGTACTGTTGTTCAGTCTGGTTGCATGTGCAATTGATTTATACATCCTCACCATGGACATAGAATACAGCTGGCAATGATCAACCATCCTATACCCATAGTAACACCACTGTAAATACCAACTAGCCAAAATCAGAAATATTTGGAATACGCTCAAAGATTTTACAAATGAATATTTCTAAATTTGTGATTCTTGATGTTTGTTCGCCAATCTATGATATTTTCTATGTAGAAAGAATCCTAATGTTATATTGTTGCATAACAGCATTACAACTATGAAAACATTTCAGCTGCTGTGGACTGCACACTTAACCATAAGCCTGTTAAAAATACACAGACACAAAAACATGGAAACACTTACATGCACACACACACACACACACACACACACACACACACACACACACACACACACACACACACACACACACACACACACACACACACACACACACACACACACACATGCGCACACACATGTACACACTTACACACAAGCTACTTATGTGCAATACAGCAGCCCAGTATCATGTTGGATAAGTATCAATATATGCATGTGGACAGGAATATAAACAGGCAGTCGGTATATGTGTACAGCTATATGTCAAAAATATGTCCAAGTACAACAAGGTAAGCACAGCTGTGGATCCATATGGCAAGATGCTAGCTTTACAGCACGCATAAAAATGAAAGGGTGCTATGCACCCTCAACCTGCAATAATGCACAAAATATCTCCAAAAAGAATGCATATATACACATCACAGAAAAGCCCATAATAGAGTGACATTCAATGCAAAATAGTCTGAAAAACATTCAGTTATGCCTAGACTAACAACAGAGAAGAAAGGATAAAGAAACCTGTTTACTAGTCAGGTTAACTACAATGACAAACTACCAGCAGCAAAGGATAACAGTTAGCTCATTACTCATAGTGAGGTCCTACACCGCCCCACACTCTTTTCTCACTGCCCTGTGCACTGGGTTACCATGCAGGCCATTACATGCAAGAGACCTGTTCTTTGTTCTTGTCTGTTGATGGAGATCAGGAGAATCACACTGGATGTGGCACAATGATAGAGAATGTAAAGTAGGAGAGCTACTAGAAATATGGCCAAGATTTCATATGTATAGACTATTTGGTCTCCAAGTGATCACAATGCGTGCAGTATCATTTGACCTGTCCAAAGACCTTTCAGAGTGCCATGATACTATAAATCTTTTCCCAGGATCCTACATGGTATTTTTTTCCCAGTCCTGCTGACTCAGATATCTCTAATCCATCAGTAGCTAGACTAACTGCAATGTGACTTCACTGTTGTAACTTCCCCTTTATCAGATGGCACTGACAGTCTGAGAGGCATTGTCTGCACACATTAGTAAATATGCCAGGTGTTACTAGATGGAAATGCATTTCAGAGTTATTGACATAGAAAGCACATTATGTATAAGAACAGTTAAAGTGTCATGCTTTCACCATAAATATAAAAAAGAAAATCACTATACCCCAACATCTCAGCTGCAAATGTAGACTTATATATTACCACTGCACACCATATAATATAACACATACCTGCATAGTTGCATTACATTGTGTGTACTGGAAGTGTTGTAGCTGTAGAAATGGTTCTTTAATATTATCTTCCTATATACAACAAATTTATTGTGAGTAATTATTTGTCTTTTAATTGACAAAGGATTAAGTAATGCTAAAATGTTTAAAATCTTGAAAGGTCACTAGCTCAAAACAACAGCACTTCCAAAATCACATAACACAGAAGACCATAATGCCCCTGAACTATAAAGCATAAAACTCACCTTCTCCTTGCCTGACTCGAATTGGATATTCAGTCCATGATATAACCATTGTCGATATTGCAACTGGCCAGTTAATGCAACCTGACCTCTTACCAGTTTTGAAATCTGGAGACCTTCCTGTTTTCACATTCTCCTCATCACTTTACTGGAGACCAAGAGACAGGTTTTATGCAAAGACATTTACAATCTGCTACATCTATGTAATTCTTCTCAACAGAACAGGTATACAGTGGCAGGTGTACAACCGCAGCTGATGCCCTCAGCCCATGGTCAGAAGGCATCCTGTGCATGGTTTCAGAATAGACAAATCTCAACTGTCCAGATTTTGGAGGGCTGCTCCTAACTTGTTCTTAAAGTTTTGCTGTAATCCTCCTATAATTGGAAATTATTTTGTGTAATTCTAAGCTGATAGTACTGGAATTTAAAAAAAAAGGTTTCTAATATGAAGTATTTTCCCTAAGTATTTTTGCTTTCCCTATAAGTATGCAGGTAAAAGATGAGAGGTAAAGTTTGTATACATTGTCGATCTCAGCAAGCTGATACTCTTCATATGCATTTATTCTACTAATTCTATATCTGTAGTGCAGTTATAAGAGGCATACATTTACTGAAAATATGACAGTTGATCAATCATTCTGTAACATTAACAGATCAAATTAAACAACATCATGTTGTGTAATAGAACTGCTTGGTAAAAACACACTTAAGCTACATACACATGTTTTACAATATTATGCATTTTACTGACAGTACGGCAATTATTTGTGATAATGTGATACTAAATATATAATGAAATAATAACAGTATTGCCCACAACATCTTCCCCCATCTTGCAAGTGATTCCCTAAAAATAAATATGATAGAAAATTAGAAGTTTTGGATCCAGAAATTTGTTGCATGGCTCATTACAAGCAGATTAGCTGAAAAGTCTGAAGAAGAAAGCTAGCCTAGTGATTAGCTATGAACTTATGAAGTGCAACGTATTGCTTTTTGTGAGCATTATAAGGGAAGAATCATAAAAGTGCTTAATTCTTTGGCTTATCCTGAAATACAGAAAAAATGAAACAGCAACACTTTAGAAAACAGGTATTATTATCAACCAAGAATTAATTTCCCATTTATTAGACATGTTTTTCTTATAAGTGCACATGGTCCTACAGAGACTATAGATACATATGTTACCAAGTTGAAGAATAAAGACAAAGGATGCAAACTCAGTGAGCTACATAAGACTCTAATAAAACGTATGATTTCTAGTATAGGTAAAAACAATGAAACATGGGCTAGGCTACTAAGAGAAGCAAACCTGACCATATCAAACGGTATGGGCATATACAGAGCAAGTGAAGTTTCCACCATAAAGGATTAACTGAGGCAATGAATATACATAAAATGAAATTTGAAACTTTGGTTTCATTTCAAAAATAATCTTAAATAAGTAGGAGAAATATTTTTGTGATTATTGGGGCATTTTCTTTCTCTGCAGGTGTGGTCTGACACATTAACAGACTGTTTTTTTCATTACGGTGCATAGTTTTGGTTAATAAACTTACTGATGCAAAAAATGTGAGTCAGCTAGCAATAAAGCAAAAATAGAAGTTCAGATGTGTTACAAAAATAAGAGACAGGAAAGCTATAACCATTTGAGGATCCCTAATGGAGAAACTACCATTGGTTTAATTAAGGCATGTATTAGGTGTAGTTCTATGCATGAGCGGAGACATAGTCCTGTATTTAATCATACTTGTCAAATATGCACTAGAAAATTACTTTATTAAATGGCAAAATGTGTGTACAAAACCATTTGCAAGTTGTTGAACAAAAGCTTGAAAATAAGCTGTTTTTGCAGTGCTGAAGTCAAAAGACTTAGTAGTGCAAAATCTGAAAATGCACCTAAAGTACTAATACAATAGTACAGATCAGTCTACTGTAGAGAAAAGCTAAGAATTAATGAAAAAGAACCATAGAACTTAAGATAGATGTGGGTGCGGATTGTATTTTTTTGAGTATGCTTTAAAACATCAGGAAGTAGAAAAAATTAAAGAGAGAAAGAGAAATGTGCAGTTTGTGAATTCATTTCAGCTACAATGTGGTATCATTACAGAAATAACTGCTGATGTGAAGTACATAGCCCTTTTTAAAGAGGAACTTTTTTAGGAACTTAATTCTACTAGATTATATATTTTCACTTGTGAAGAGCTTGAAATGGTAAAAGAAAAACCCATATATCACAGCCTAAAAACAAAGACTTTGTTCAAAATCAATCAGTTACAGATATAAACATAGTACTGATATCCCATGTGACTGAGCTGATTTAGTCACTGGATCAAGATGTAAACCCGGAGAATGTGGCATACAAATAAAGTATGATGCTCTGCCTTTAATTCATTCTCATTGGAAAGTACATGAAGCACTTCAAAGCAAAGATGAATAAGAAATGGACAAAATGAAGAGCTTAGGTGTCACTAAGAAGCAACTTGAATTAATAGAACAGTGTATTCATTGTAAAGAAAGTCAAAAATCATATTTGTATTTATCCGCTACATATTAATGGAATCATTAAAAGAAAAAAAACAATAAATCATTGTCTCAGGAATAACAAATGCTATGAAAGGAAACTGATGCAACTACTGAATAAATTATAGCATCCTAATTTCAAGCTTAATAAAAGGAAATGTACATTAGAATGACAAGTCTGAAATATTATGGTGATATGGGTATAAAACCAGTTTAAAAAGTGAACATTTAAAGGTTTATAGGAATGACTCGCTATCTTAAAATTCTTTACCCTATTTGCTTGATATAGGGTATATATTTGAACGAGATATAGCCTGGGAAAGGAGATATGAACAGGAAAAGAGTTTTAAAATACTTTCAAAACTTGTTACAGATGCTACCATATTAAAGTACTCTGATAGGAACAAGTCATTTGTGTTGCAAGAATGTCAGGAAGAAGAGTTTAGCAGTTGTGATCTTACAAGAGAATAGACTATTTGACAAAGTTTGTTTATGTCTTTCGGCTTTTCCCGGTTAGGGGTCGCCACAGTGGAACTCCGGTCCGCTAATGATTGGTAGTGGATTTTTACGTACCGGGTTACCAGCCCTGACGCACAACCTTCAACGAAGACACGCCCCATTCATGTATGCCTCCACACAGAAGACGCTCTAGCTGAGAATCGAACGGGACAACGTCTTTCTATGAGGCGACAATGCTACTGCAGCACCACCACCGCAGTAGCATCATGATAATTCAACTAAGATATGCTTAGAAAAAGAACCATTAACATTTGTGTGTGGATTTGAAAAATTCAGTGATGACATCTATGAAAAGAAATTCAAGTGGAAACATATCACAAACTCTTGTAATGTTTCGAAAATCTTTGTACAAAGCACTCATGAGACAGCAGACATCTAATACAATCTAATAAGTATGATCTGAAAGTAATATACAGACCAGGCAGGGTGCTACATGTAGCATATATGTTGAGTAAGGCATATTTACCTGATATGCTTGAAAAAATATTATAAGATGAATTAGAAATACTTTAGTTAGCAATGACTGAAATAAAAGAGAAGGCATTTCAAACATATACTGACTTAGGAATGCGTTTACTGAATGATATTGCAGTGAAATGGTAGTCTGATTAAAAATAATTAACTAGGAAAGTCATTCAGTCTTATTTTGCATTAAGCAAGAAATTAGTAGTGGCCAGATATTACTGTTCAAAGGTGACAAAATACCAATTATTCACAGTTAACTAAGACAGAAAATACATGAGAAAATGTATGAACCACATCTGGGAATAGTAAGCATCAGACTTCTATATAACAGATAAACAAAGAAAGCTGACAAGGCAGAAGCACAAACAAGACAAGTAACCACAAAGAAAAGCTGCTGCTATGGTACCCAAAGATGTCACAGAAGAGAGGAAAGAGCAACTACAATTGTATTGCACTCTTTAAGCGCTTTCATTTCAAAATAAGACTTCTTCAGAATAACAAATACATTTCTTAAACCAGTATTTGTACACAATTCAAAAACAAATTCATTAAAGCAGAATTTTTACATGACTTCCTGTTACATTCCCTTCTAAAAATCTTAAAGTGACAGACCACTATTATCTATTGTATTGAGTACAATGTACCACACATAAATGAAAAAATACAATTTAAGAATCCTACCTTATCCAAAAAAGTCAAGTTATATTATAAAACTGTATAAATATATAAATATATAACCTTGCATATTTTTGAGAAAAGTCCATTCTCCTGAAAAACCTAAACATGAACACTATTACCAAACTAGAAAATAAGGTAAATCACAACAACATCAACCTTGAGTCACTCTTACAGCTTTGCTGCTCTTAGTTTCAAAACCAGAGCCAGCGAGAGCTGTTCATTCAGATCTGCATTACTACGCAGATGTCTATACTCTCCGAGGGCAGGAAGGCTTGCACAGAATGGAATTTTGTGTTAAGACTTTTACCATTGAGCAGTACCACCTTCAGATATTCCTTCATAGGTTCACTTAGGTTGGGAGGTTTATCAGTTTGGCATTGCCTAAAAAATTCCCCATGCAGGGTGGAAAAGGTCTTTGCCAATATCCAAAAACCTAGAGAGGATAAATGCAGACTATCCTTGGCAAAGCAGCATGGTCTGTTAACCATGTCGTCCTAAGTCACAAATATTGTACACCTTGGATTGACACCAGAAGCTAAGCCAATTGTTAAAATCAATCATTTTCTGTTGGTAAAATGGTATCCTTGGTGAAGGTAGTATGTTGCTCAGTCCTAGGTTCATACCTGCCTGAGACACATAATCAGTGAGTTTGATTAAGTCTTGCTTCATATAGTCAAGGGAGATAAGTTACAGGTCATTAACACCCAGATGGACTATGATAAAGTAGCACTGGTGCCAGTGGTTCAATGACCTGAGTGCCTGTGTGACATGACAATATAGCCCCAGCAAGGCAGCTAACTGTGACGCTCTCCTTACTCATCCTGGGGAGGGGGACATTGATGTGCCTCACTATAGAATCACCAATGACCATGAAATTTGTCTGTGCACTGGTTTGCCTTAAGGGCTTAGCATTAGAGGCACTGGATGTAGTGCTGCTATGTGCAGTTGTGGGTGGTGTTTTAACAGAGTGTTCACATAATGGGTGAGGATCCTTTCTTTGATTATACTGTGCAGGAGGTCATAATGTTTTAGGAAGGTTCCTGTAATTGCCTCAGCTTAAGTAGTTTTATGTGTAGGGTCTTTACCCTGTGCAATAGGTGTGGTGCAACTGTTATTTCATTGACAACCTCTATAGTATTAGTTTGGTTGATTGAGAGGGTTTTGCCTCCAGTGTTAAAGTGTATTTATACTTTCTGCATACTTTATCTGTTTTATTAAGAATAAGTGGATTGTCGGTGTACATGAGGCAATTGCTACAATGCCTCAGAATGCTCATCACAACTACCCTGTCATCCCATATCACAACCAGACTGGCCATAGAGACAGTCAGGAAGTGCATATCCATGGCTACTGCTCTACTAGGGAGAAGTGAGAGAAATTTAAATATTGAATAGGTCAGTAAGACAAGGAACGTAATGAGCAACACTCAGCTAAGTGCAAACTAGATGCCCTAGTAGCTAAAAAAACAGTAATACCACAAGACTGTAGACCACAGACCTTCCTAAAGTAAAATAACTGGTTTGAAGCCCAAGAGCTTAAACTAGAACAAAGAGACATAGAATAACAGGCACAATAAGCCTTCAGCAGCAGTTCCCATCTCTGTAGGGTGGAGTCTACCCTGTTGTCCCACAAGACTGTAGACCACAAACCTTTTTACTGTAAAATAACTGTTTTGTAGACTAAGTTTTTAAACCAGAACTAAGACAGTTTTTGAATAACAGACACATTAAGCCTTCAATCAGCAATCCCCAGCTCAGAACAGCAAAGGCTATGCTCTCCTGCCACAACAGTGTAGACTACATTCCTTCTTAATTGATTATAAGGATTCCAAAGATCACCCCATTTTAGTTATTAAAATACAGTTTGAATGCATAAAAAAAGTTTGATGTTAATGTAAACAGGTTATGATATATACTCTGTTGCTCTCTTTTGGATGTTAGAAGGTGAATTTCTCCCTGCAAAAAAATCAAGTTTAAAAATCTAGCCTTTTAAATATTTACTTTTTGCAATTGCAATTTGCAATTGCAGTAGGGAAATGGGGGTCTATGGAGAATATCTGTTTTGGGGATGTGAAGGTGACATTTATGTTTTGGCGTATAATGCTGCCTCGTTATCCATGTCACTATGATCTCCAGCTTACTTTGAAAAGGTGTTCTGCTGAGTAAAGTTGCTGGGATGAAAATTAGTACCTACAAATTATAAGTCATGGTTCTTTCACAAAAAAGAGTGCATTTCTCCCTGATGCTGATAGATGATCTGCTTCATCAGGCTGAGGAATGTCAGAGTCACAATACCCTACTTATGAGAGAAGGTAGAGAAGACTGGGAGACTCACCAGTGGGTGATAGTAACACTGGCAGTATTGCAGGCTTTGTGCAGAGTTGTGGTAATGAAGTGCAGATGAGTGAAAGGATAATGTTCCCAATCTGCTGGTCTCTCAAATAGAGACAGTAATGTTTGGATAGTGATAGTAAAAGATAAGATTGTGGATAAGATAAATTAGGTTCTTTGCAGGGCAGCTGGACTCAGTCACTATGAAAGAATGAAGAAGTCAGCAACTTGGGAGGCTGTCTGCGTATAGTCACTGTACTTCCATGTTGAGAAGAGTCACTGGAAATGGTTTACCCAGTGAGGATGCCCCTGTGTACTTCCTATAGGACATATACCAGAAGAGACTTTCCTGCAGAGCTGTCATGCTAGAGGAAAGTTAGCTGCCAATTTGCCTGGGAACACATGCAGATCCCACAAGAGGAGCTAAAGACTGCTGCTGGTATTAAGAAAGGTAATTTTCTGATGTAGTAGCTCAGTGGGCTCTGTAATTGAGGGGTAAATTGAGGTGCTCCTGAGTTTGATTGAATGCCTCCACTTATTATTAAGGCTGCATGCAGTAAGGTAACCAATTGTAATGATTGTAATAATAAATGGACTAGTCCTGAAGCATGGTTTAACAGAAAATCCCCAAATTCTTGCTATCTCGGAAAACTGGCTGAAGGATGATTGAGGTTCCTCTACTTTTATGCAGGACAACTAATACATATATACATATATATAGTGTCAAAAGACTAGGCCATAGATCTGCTGGATATGCTTCAATTATAATTAAAAGTAACACGACTTCCGCGGTGATGCAGCGGTAGCGTTGCTGCCTCACAACAAGAGGTTCTCCCGTTCGATTCTCAGCTGGACTGCGGGGAGTGCCTTCTGTGTGGAGTCTGTATGTCCTCCCCGCGGTTGGGTGGGCGTTCGAAAGACATGCGTAAATGGTCATGCCTTCGTTGAAGGTTGAACGTCGAGCTGGCACCTTGGCGTTCGTGAAACTCTAATGCCGATCATTAGCGGATCAGAGTTCTGCTGTGGCGACCCTAACCGGGAAAAGCCGAAAGACAACAACAACAACCTCAATTCATTCTCATACTGCAGATGACAAGAGTTCCACCACTCTCTCATTTCATATTAGGTGCGCATACTCACATGTGGATTGCTGCAGTTTACATGCTTCCACCCTCATCTGTCTCTATTTTACATGAAACATTACAACATATGTTCCCTAAAGGTAAATGCAGTTATGTTTAGTGATTTCAGTATCAATGCTATTGGAAAATACTCTCTGCCTGTGAACAAAATATTGCAGCAATTTTGCCTGGTCCAGATAATACAGGCTCCTTCGTGAACCGATACAAGAATTGTCTGTAGCTACACACTTAACCTAATAATAAACAACAGACAAAATAGGTGCCTTCATACTGAAATATTCCCCAATGCTGCAACTGACCACACACCCATTAAATCCATTTGGACATTCAGAACATATAAAAAAACCTCCTCAAATAATTGAAAGAGGATCTTTCCCTAACAATAAGCTACAAAATCTGGACATCCTACTCACTGCTATAGATTGGACTCCCCTGTATGCCACATCTGAACCCACCTCTGCTTTAGAATTCTTCTACACAAAACTGACCACAATTCAGGATACATTTTATCCCCTTACCAAAAGAAGGCTTAGATCACAGTGTTGCCCATGGCTTTAGGAGGATATTAGAAACAAGATTTAAGCTAGAGATTAGGCCTGGAAGAATTATAAAAGTAAACCAAACAATACAGAGCAAACCCAACTTTTCTGAGTCTAAGGAAAAAAACAAGAATTGCGACAAATACTGTAAAAGCCCTGTACCTTAGACTGAAAAAGGAAACAAAATGGTCCAGACCAAATCAGTTTTGTATAGAAATAAAATGCTTAACAGGGACATTAAATAGCTCTTCAGCTATCAAGAATAAACCCTTAACATTGAATCATTCCATGTTTGCTAATGATTATGGTCACTTTTTGCACTCCGCCATAACAGACATAACTGAAGACTTTCCAACAATTTAATCCTCCACCAATGAATAAGAAGAACCATAATCCCCTGATCTATACCCTCTACCCTCTTATGTGGCACCCTTTCAATTCTCTGAAATTTCAGTGAGACAAAGTCCCTACTTCTCAAACACAACAATTCAGGATCTAAATCCAGCAATCTTCATCTCACCTTCCAAAAGCTTGCAGCTGAAGAAATTGCGAAACTCTTTACTTATATCTTTAACCTCTCTCTCACTTCAGGCACTGTCCCACCAGCATTCAAACATGCAGTTATAATCCCTGTAGCTAAAGTCACTTCCTTTAATGGGATGAAAGATTATAGGCCTACTTCTACCCTGTGCCAAGTTACCAAAATATTTAAAAAACTTATATACAAGAGACTACTTAAGCATATTGGCAGCTATGGCCTGTTACGTGATGCACTTTCAGAATTTTTACTGCCCTGGTAATGGCCACTGATACCATTTATTGAAATCTGAATGAAGGACTTATTACTGCAGGTTTATTTTTTAACATCACAATGGTTTTTGAAATGGTCAACCAAAATACACCCCGTGGATCACTTCTGTGTCTCTGCTCGACAGTGGCACAGGAAAATAACTTTCTTGGGTGGCGTAAGCCAGGGAACCTTGTTAGCTAGGCTTACATAGGCCCTTGGGCTGATAGCCTAGTACCTACCTATGATCCTATGAACCCATGAACCAACTGAAAAATCTTTGGAGATAACACTATCTGGTGGATTCACAGCTATCTAAAAGACACAACCTTCCAAGTCCATAGCAATGTTTCATCCTCTGCTGCAGGTATACTTAATGCAGCTGTATGCAAAGGTCTGTGCAAGGTCCTATTCTCTTTTCTCTCTTTGTTAATGATCTCTCTTTAGAATTACAAAATCTTAAATTAATAATGTATGCAGATGATATGCTGCTCCTGCAATTTAGCACTAATGACTCTGACAGGACAATTTCACTCAGTTATGGACCTGGCCCAGTACTCACAAACTGCTAATTAATTCCAAGAAAACCAATGTAGTGGTCTTTGCATCAGCCAAAAAATTACCCACGATTCCTCCTATTCTCTTAACACATCCTAATGGGAACATAATGCCTAATGTCATTGAACAGGAATACCTAGACCTAATATTCAACCCTCCCCTTTCCTTTACCACACACACACAGAATTTTTAACTAATAAAGTCCTTACTCAATTAAAAGTATGTTATAAGATTAGTCACCTCCTTTCAGCTGCTGCTTACAGGGCCATTGCTAAAATATTATAACAGTCAAACTTGAATATGGCCTTCCTTTTCTAGTTATGCATTCAGCCCACAATACTTAAAAATACAGACTTCTGAGAATAAAATCTGCAGATTCATTCTATTACGAGATCCCCAGATACACAATTCCAGTTTGCTAAAAAATTCCAAGTGGCTTCAATGTCTCATAGGGACACTTTTCTTTTAAGTGCTATAATTTGCAAGGTGCTGCAACACAGTCACTGCCTCTCTTTAAGGGTGAAACTACCTTTATAACACACTTATATAAGTAGAAGTACACAGGACAACAGTTTCACTTTAGTATGCACTGCATTTAAAACTCTTGTAGGTGAAACAGCCTTCTCTAGACTGGTACCTACTACCTGAAAGCACTTGCCTACAGACAAGAAAAATCTAGAAACCTTTAAATCTTCAAATATGCACTTAAAAGAGCTTCTGTTTACAGAACCAACTGGAAATGCTAACACGGCAATGGTCAGGTAACTTATCATCCACTATGAATACTGGAGTACATTCAATGAACTTTTTTCAGCCTTTTAATGTGATATCCTATACTCAAATACTTCACATGCATATAACAGTTTATATATTATATGTATAATTGCACTCTATTTCATGCACATCTTAGTTTGTATTTTGCATAGATCCTTTTTTTCAATGCACACTGACTGGATCTTTTAATGTTACTCCATTTGCATTCAGTCTTACTATGTTCTGAATTTTGCTATGAACCCATTTTGTACACAATATTGTTGATTGAAAGTCCGTGATGTATTTTTTGTTCTTTGAGCTCAGGTCATGGCTGAAAAGGGCTAATAGACTTGCCCACTAACACTGTGCAAATAGTAAATAAATAAATAAATATTGGTCTGACTGGAAAGGATGGGCAGCAGGCAGTCAGGGTGGACTTGTGGATATAGCAGGCAACTGATACCAGTACAGCTGGGAACACTGTAATTCTGTGCATCCTCTAGCAGTATGTCATTACTATGTGTAACAGTATCTAGAGGAAATTCAGGACTCTGCCATAAACCATCAAACCATTAATTATAGAAATATTCAGAAGTCATCTCTCACATCATATGAAGGCTGCCTGTCATGGCTTACTGGCCAGTTACTGATATCTACTACATGAGCAGGATGGAAGGAGGCAGGCACTATACGTTCTTTGACAGGCACATGTCAACTGCATACTGCAAAGACATGTCTATTACACATAGTGCCGAGTATATGATAACATAACAGTTTATAAGTCATAGTTTTCCATACTGCCATAATGACCATTATCCCTGGAACCTTAGCACATGGTTTGTGTCTGAGTGGAGAGCTCATGCTTGCACATAGTGCTTGGCAGGCATCAACCTGCATATATAACATGCTGCACATGACTCGCGTGATTCTCAGTGTGTTTGGTCACATGATGCTAATGACCTTATTCTATTAGCTCTGCTCCTCAGTATCATGCTGCTTTCACATCTGGAACTACATCTTGCTAAGTGCAAAAATAACTACATGTTATAGTGTACCTTTAAGAGTCATAGACTTTGCACGTGATTCTGCCATAGCAGACTGTACTGTATTCTATATAAATCTGCAGACCACTGAGTCTGCACTAGAACCTTTTTTGTGTGTGTGTGTGTGTGTGTGTGTCTGTGTGTGTGTGTGTGTGTGTGTGTGTGTGTGTGTGTGTGTGTGTGTGTGTGTGTGTGTGTGTGTGTATGTGTGTGCCCGTGTGCATGTGTGTGTATGTATGGGGCATCATATACTATGCCCATTTGGGAAGTGCAGGAAATTTAGCACAGAATAAAACTGTAATTTCATACAAATCTCCATACATAATTTTGCAAATTAAATTTTGTACTTCGGAAGGAGAATCTTTATATTTTGGGGAGTTTCCCTCAATGACTGCACTTTGAGTTCTAGCTGCCACAGCTTACCTGAATACTTACTCAAGTTCGTGTGGGGTAAGTGGGGTATCTGTGGAGAGAGAGTGGAAGTGAGGGAGTGTGTAGATTATGGTTAATGTCAGGAGGGGTGATTTAGGTTTGGGAAACAGAAGGGAGGATTTTTGGCTTAGGGAGAGGAATGGGAGTTTTAGGGTTATGGAGCAAGAATGGGGTTTTAAGTACAGAGGGGAGTGAAGGGGGTCAGAGGGTTAAGGAGTGAGGAATGAGTCTTAGGGCTAGGAACCATGAGGGAGGTTTTAGATTTATGGAGTAGTATGGGCATGTTATGTTAAGAACACAGAAACCTGAAGGGACTTTTAAGGTTAGAGTTAGGGTTGTGGTAGGGCTAGACAGTTTTGTAAGATAGTGTGTTAGGATGGCAATTGAGTTAATGGGATTTAGAGAGTTTGCCTTTTTAAGCAAGTATGTGGTGAGCAAACTTGTAGGAGACCCATAATATATTGCAGATCTATATTATTATTCAAAGAAAGTGCACTCTATATAAAAGTACACATAAAACACCACAAACAAATACGATCATTAAACCAATGTTATAAATATAAATTACTAAATTAATTAATAGAAAAAAGGTGGACTCCCAAAGCATCTTAGCATGAACCAGAAAAAAACATAAGTTATCACAGACTGGATGTTTGCGCATTAAAGATTTCAAATCCAGTCTGTAATATACAAATATGCATGCAGATTTTAAGAAGAATACCACGACCAATAAACAATAACCAAGATGGAAGAGCAGTTACCAAAAAATGTTGAGTAAAAATCACACAGCGACATAACAACTCAACAACAATGTTTCAGTAATGCGAAGAAGGATAAAAATCAAGAATCCAAATAATTCCTGCAGTAGACAATAAAGAAGTAGCAGGAAAGTGTTGATTCTGCCAGACTACTGAAGCAATTGACCAAAGTTAAGACAACTGAGTCTGTTCCAACAAAGATGAAAAATGTTACACCAAATCTGGTTAAACTACCAAAAATACCAGAGGCGCATACAAATGATAAAGCAACAAAATGTTCTCCAGTCTGAAATAAAGGGCACACCCAATCAGCTTACAGGGTAGCAATGAATAAAATTGAGTGCCCAGGATACAAACTAAATCAAAATGATGATACAGTGGGTATAGCACTTTCATGGCAAGACACTTCAACAAGTGTTAGCAGCAGCCAATTACAAAGTAAAATTAAGCATGGATTTCACAAGTACACATGCCTCTCAACATCTTACTGCAATAAATCTGGACAAAGGTCCCAAAATAGGGACAGATTTTAAATATTGCTCTTATGAACTTAGAAAGTTGCTAGAGCAACAGGAGTTATGTTAGTATGCATTTTCTGAAGAATATGAAGTCTGAAACTCAGGTGGGTGTCATTATTTAGTAACTTCAGTCCTCAGAGATTTGTCAGAATGCCACAACTTTTATGAAGATCAGCTCAAAAGTATGAAGTAAAAATCTGAACATTCTGCAAAACTCTGGACAGTTGAGAGGTATGCGAATGGTGCAACATCAAGAATAAACAAAAATCTATCCAGTGTTGTTCTACACTGCCATATTCCAACATCTCAGGCTGTACCCCGGACTTCAGAGCTGTTGGAGGACATTGCTATTTTCTGTCACAGAAAATGTGCTACTAAATGCCTATCCTCCTGTAAGAGCACTCAACTACTTGTTGGTGTTATCCTTTAATGCTCTTCTCTGTTTCTCAATAACTGTTTACATAGATGTTTTCATGGTGACTAACACTAAACCACTCACACCAAAGGAATGTTTTCTCTTCATTATGTGCTTGCATGCATTTGCACATAAGTTGGTGTCACATAATTTATTTTTAATAAATAGCACCTTTTGTTTTGCGCATACTATAAATAGACTATTGTTGACATTTGTTAAAAATTAGGCAATAAAACATACATTGGAACATATTTTGTATAATGAAACACAGATACCTTGCTTTACCTCAGCTTTATTAAACATGTTCATTTTACTTGTGATTATTCTGGAGAAAAATCTAAATTTATAGTTTGCTTGTTTTATTAATATGCGGTACAATATATTACCTTTGAGATTTATTTTTGTTTCTTTTTCAAATGCCAGTGGATGCAAAAGTCTACAAAATGTTCTGTCTATGTTTCTATTTGTGAGATGCTAAAGAAAGCATCAATTATAATACCAGGAATTGAACTTGGTTATTCATCTGTATGTGTCTCATAGATGTAATAAAAAACACTGGATATGTGGAACCTTCTTTGAAGAATTCTGCTTATAGATGCAGTTACATCAACAAACCATGGCACTGAACTGTCTACCTCAGTAATAATTACTTGTCATGGAAGGGTTTTCATTACAGGATAACTTTGCGCTCTGTCATGGTACTAGAATGGGCCTATATATTATATGTCATTTAATTTACTTTAATAAAGAACCACTTATTAGTTCATAGGTTCAAAGGGCAATATTAGGCTGTTGATCCAGAAAATAATCGGTAGAGTAGTCTCAATACCCCATATCCCAGGAAACAATTGACAGGACTAATTTATATCTAGTTTCAACCAGTTTCAATGAGGGCTTAAGGAGTCAGACCCAGAGTGCTTCATTAGTCAACTAATTTACATTTTTATGGAGACATTAATTGAGTTACATCTTTCAGATGAGAAGATGATTTTGATTTGAGTCATTAGAGGTAAATAGGCAGTAAAGCTATCTATAGATGTCTTACATAACAGTTATTTCTAAAATCTCTTATAGAATTAGTACAAATGAAAATACAGTCATCTGAAAAATCTGCATATAGTAAAAATGGAACAAGCGGACAAAAGTGCAGGAAAAAAAACAAACAAATTTACTGTGTTATTAGCTATAACTGTGTGTAAGGAAGTGTGTTGGCTTCACAAGGGTCTGAGAATATAGAAGTGAATCAGAATGAGATGGGAACCTTGAACTTCAAACTGTTGATCAGTGCTCTGACTGTCTCATATACCTCTAAAGGTTCTTTTTCACAAGTATTTTGAGTAGAAACTTAAATGTGCATTTATAATTTATAAGGATTCAAGCCTTCAGGGAATCGTGGAACAAAAATGGACATTAGCGTAATAAATCAGGTGCACATAAGAGCAAATTGGGTGCATGCCACATTCTGCCCTCAGAATTAAAAAGCACTTATGTATGCCAAAGGAATAAGCCTGGGGCAATCAGGTGCTGTAGCTGTGTCATGGGAAAAGCTTGCGTGGTATGGGAAGCAACGTTAAAACTGATAGGCTAAAGTGAATTTAAGTGTCTTCTTGCGTATGTGATGCAGTGTGATATCACATAATTTTAATACATTTTTATTGTATATTTACATATAAGTACATTGAAAAAAGAAAAATGAAAGAACAAGGATGTGCAAGCAAAAAGAAAGAACGCTTAGTTTAAATTACTAGTCTCCCACCAGGACACAATTGCTCTTCAGCAATAGAATTCTGCTTGTTGGTAAGCCATTAGACCTCAGGAATTTGTTAAAGTGTTCAGATTTGTAAAGAAACACTTAATTTTTGCCACCCATTACTTTTGTCCTGGTGGGCTCAGCCCATCTCCGTTCACCCTCACTAATGCTTGGGTTCCCTCCGCTCCCCTGCCCCCAATTACCACCTGCCCCCACTATCTCTACATTTATAGTAATCCCAACCACACCCACACCTCAACCTTGCATCACCTCCACCAATCACAGCTCCTCAAGTCAGATCACATTACACCACACCCACTTGCTACACCACACAATACATCCAACCACTCACATTCCCACTAGGCGTTATTACATCACCCCATACTACTTACCCATCCACATATACTACAACCCTATAATTCCTATCCACACTTCCACCTAGAACCAACTTAAACTTTATAACCATGACTATCACACAACTAAGTCTAGTCTGTCTTCTCACAATTCTTTAAAGCTCCATAAGTTATCAATCTAGCAATATCCCTAAACTTAGTAGCACAACACTATATTATGCATTCTCATGTACAGACACCACACATTATAATAATAATATCTGCCCACAATTGTTTAAGAACTACATAACTGACCAATTCAAAAGTAAACACATGTGCTCTCATTCCTTCTCCAAAAAAACACAATACTTTCTCACACTCATCACCAAACTCAAACATCTGTATCACCATTTCAAAACCAGGCTTACCAAAAATGGGAACATCCACCCAACCCAGGCCCAAATCCATCCTGTCCAGCACAAACTTCTCCAACCCAATTATCAGAACATAATACCCCCACTATCTTCATCCCTGGGCGAATCAACAACAGCAGCAAAACCAACCATCTATTAATGCTAAATATTAATATTAGAAGTATCAAAAATAAAATTCCTGAACTCCAGGCCACAGTAGCACACTACTCCCCAGACATAGTTGCTTTAACAGAAACCTGCCTAAATAAAAACATTAACTCAGAAGTTCTCCCTACCGGCTACAATATCATTAGACAAGACAGACCACTTCGTAAAGGGGGTGGAGCTGCCTTACTACATAAGTCCAACTTAACTTTATGTCAAATTCCAAACTCCTACCCCTCCCCCAATAATTGGGACATATTTATCTGACAACTTCAACTTCACCCTAAAAAGATCATCACCATGATTGTGATCTATATTCCACCTGGTAATGCACCTGCTAGCCTTGAAGACTTCTTATCCTGGTGTACTTCCACATACTCACAAGAAACCCTTATTCTGGGGGATTTCAACCTAGACTGGTTCACCTGTATATCAGAACCACCAATAATCTAAGAAATCTCCATGGCTACAAGCAGCTAGTCCAAATTCCAACTAGATGTGATAAAAAATCTAAAAGTGAATCCATCCTTGACTGGGTCCTAACTAACAATCCCACATTGTACCCCCACACAGGCAGTCTCCCAGATACCTTAAGTGACCACAACATAATATACCTTATATGTAGTAGAACAAGCCTATGCAAAACCACTAACTATAAATCCATTAGAAACACAAAAAATGTCTCTCCTGAGGTCCTCAATACTCTACTCTATAACTGTGACTGGACCCCCCCTAAAATCCCTCCCACTTGACCAGGCTGTAGCATATTTCAACAAAACATTTCTTTAACACCTAGACACTGTCGCTCCATTGTGCAAAATCAAGGTTAGAACCTGTACAAACCCCTGGCTCAGTAAAGAAACCAAACAAATCCTCAAGTCCAGAGACACTGCCTGGCTTTACTATCAAAAAAACAAAGAAACACAGACCCTAACTAAGCACCAAGAGCTGCTCAACCATGCAAAAAATGCATTAGGCTGGACAAAAACATCATACTACATGACATTACAAACTAAATACCAACACAACCCCCAAAAATTTTGGAAAAATGTAAAACAGCTACTAAAACCCACCCAAAAGGCTGCCCCGAAACCAACCACCCCTGACACTAAAGTTCCCATCGAAACACAATTCAACTCCCACTTTGTGAACTCAATTCTTTCCTTAGTATCACAGGACAGTTCCAACTTCACAATCCCCATCAACACAAATAATACTAATACTAGCTTTACCCTCAAAACAGTTTCCACCACCTCAATTAAAAGCATGCTCTCCAAACTAAAAAACCTCGTCAACAGCAGCCGACCTACTCCCCAGCTATTTCTTGAAACTCACAGCAGATGATATTGCTATCCCAATCAGCACTTTCATAAACAGATCAATTGTTGAAAACTATGTGCACAAACTCTGGAAAATATCTTATGTTATACCCATACATAAAGGTGGGACCTCCACTGAACTTAATAACTATAGACCCATTGATATACTCTCCCCCCTGGCCAAAATCCTAGAAAAATGCATCCATATCCAGGTGCTAAAATATCTCCTAGACAACAACATCCTGTCATCTACTCAACATGGTTTCAGACCTGCACATAGTACCACTACAGCCCTCCTCCACTTCACAGACACATTAAACCGTCTCAAAAACGAAGGCCTGCAGGTGTCAACTCTTTTTTTGGATATGTCCAAAGCATTTGACACAGTCTCATACCAAATCCTGCTAAACAAACTAAACCAATATCACCTATCAAATTCCACTCTTACCAGGTTGCAAAGCTACTTAATTGACAGGTACCAGGCTGTGAAATGGGAAAATTGTCTCTCTCCTCAGCTGCCCATAACTATAGGAGTCCCACAGGGTTGTATCTTAGGACCACTACTGTTCACAATTTTCACAAATGACCTCCAAACCTCCACATAGCATGCATCTATACGTCAGTATGCAGATGATATTACCTTAATCTGTGCTGCACAAAATATTCCCAGTCTTCTGCAAACAACTCAACTAGGATTCTCTGACATTGAAAACTACCTTACCAAAGCCCAACTTATCCTTAATCCAAAGAAAACTCAGTTTATGATTATAACCACTTCTAACAAAAACACTGATAACAGTCAATTCACTATGTACTCCGTAAATGCTACACCAATCGCTCCAGTAACACAGGCTAAGCTATTGGGAATAACCATAGACTCCCACCTAAAATTTGATAGTCATCTCAACTTAACTATTAAAAAAGCACATGCCAAAATGGGATCACTCTACCGTATCAAACTGTCTCTTATCAACAATACAAGATCAGCTATTGCTCGCTCGTGGCTTCTATCCACCCTCCTCTATGCCTCTCCCATTCTGACTAATCTCAACAAAAGTGAACTAAGCAAAATGGAAGCCTGCTATAACAGAATTGCCAGTTTTGCTGCAAATTGCTCATATAGAGCTCATCACTGTACTGCTTTGAGCCAGCTCCACCGGCTTGAACTGACCAACCTCCTAACCTGCAATCAGCTCTGCCTCTGTCACTCTATCTATTACCTCCCCAATAAGTTTCTTGCCCTCAAAAACATAGTACAACACTCTGCCAAAAGGTCTCTTAGATCATCAAGCAAACTACTACTAGAAGTTACCAACAGCTATTATAGCTTTGGAGACACACTATATAGTAGTTCAGTGGCTAAAAAATGCAACTCTCTCCCCATTAGCATACAAAAAACATCGTCCATAGCCTCTTTTAAAAACCTCATTCGGCAACATCTCAAGCAGAGTTGGCAGTGCAATGACTGCTCTCCAGGCTAGTGAAAGCAGATAAGGTACACTTACTAAGCCTAGAGTACTTGATAACAGTTCTCACTCTTAATCACAAACACTGGCTAATGTACAGTGTATGTACTCTATCTATGTACTATGTATGTATTCTAGCTATGTTCCAAATTTCAGCTGTACACCACAAGTGTATTAATTACCTTTATTTTAAATTAATGTTTTCTTGTTTCTTCTCTCCACTGTAACTGTTGATGTATTGCATGCCACTGTAAAAATAGGTCTATTGTAATTTGAGTGTATACTGATCATGTCAAAATATCTACATGTATCTGTAATTATTTTTCTGTGTGGAGCTTTTCTTCCCAGGCCTTTGCTGAAAAAGGGCCTTTTGTGTTCAGTCAGACAGCCCCGGTTATCAAATGTAAAATAAAATAAAAATAAATAAATGAAAGTGATTGCACCAAATTCAACTGCATTTATCAAAATATCTGTGAAGTTTTGTATATGGCATTTCTGTAACCTCAATGGAGCCACTGAAGTTGAACAAAAATACAGTGAGCAATTCCACTTTTTATTGCAAAAAATGGCCAAAGTATAAATCTGTCAAAAAAAAAAAAAAAACGTGTGTGCATTATATTCAACATTGAGGTCCTAGTTGTCAAAGAGAAAAAAGATTATCTTTTTTGTAACCAAATTGACAAAAGCAATTTTTGTCCCAATGGCTGAAAGGCATTCATTTCATTCAGTTTCTTAGAAAAATTGATCAGATCGTAATGATACAAAAAAAAAAAAAAAACACGGCGTAATCTAAAGAACCAAAAAAAAATGCTCTACCAAATGTCAATTACAACTATACACACAAGTTTAATTTCTAAGCTTGTTTAAGTGCTTTCATTCCTTTCAAACAGTAATGTCATCAGAAGCAAAGTAAGAACTCTACTATTCATTTAAAAAGCCTTGAAGGTGCCAAACCTTACTGCATTTAAAGAGATAATGCACCAGAAAAAGATAACTATTTAAAATATCATGAATGAGAAAAAAATTCAATAAACAATTAATACAAAAATATTAAATTGATAAAATAGCAGCAATCATATTAAAACTTACTGAATTAAAATTTACAATTTAATAATTCAATAGTATAAATACATTTCTCCAATACAATGAAAATCCTGTTAAAAATCATAAATATAATATCCTGTTAAACATGATATATTAAGACCAATATATTAATAACTGAATTTCATATTTTGGCAGCTTTCATTTTAAGAACTGGCTTAATCAAAATTAATTCATTAATACTAGGTGGATTATAAGCATTAAGTAACAATTGCCAATAGAGTTCCCTGTGTTCAAGAACAAGTTCCCGATCTCCCCCATTAGAAGGGACAGTTTGCTCCAAAATACTGAAGGCAAACTTTTTGAAATCACGACATTGGGTAGAATGTTTATACAAGTCGTTAACCTCCATAGTCTTCTTGATCACATAAATGTGCTGATATAGCCTTGCTTTTAATTGCTCCATTGTCTTGCCAAAATAAAAAGCTGTGCAAGATGCACAAAAGGTGATGTAAACCACACCCTTGGTATTTACAGTTATCATTCCCTTTCACAGAAATAAACTTGGGGTAACCTGGAACCACCGAATGAGTGGCCCACAGTATAAATCTGCACTGCTTCCAGGCAAGATAGCACTTCATGCCCAGATAGCCTTCAAGTTTTTAATGCTTTTATTCACAAATCTGGGTTGGTCCCCAAATGTGTCCAAAAGTCCAGAGGAACCAAACACAGTTGTCCAGTGACAATTAATAACTTTTTTCACAGAGAAAATCTCATTGTTAAATCAAATAACAAAAGCCTGAGACAAATCATTTTTGTCACTCGTTCTGTTACTTGCTAACCCATTAAGACAATGTAACAGTGACTCATAAAGGGTATGTCTCACTTTAGATATCCATTTCAAGACATCTTCCAATAATTTCACTGGATATTCTCAGTTCTGAAATGTGGTGGCTGCGGTGATGCAGCGGTTAGCATTGCCACCTCACAGCAAGATGCTCTCTGGTTCGATCCTCAGCTGGGTGCCTTCTGTGCGGAGTCTGCGTGTCCTCCCTGTGGTTGTGTGGGTTTCCTCTGGGTGTTCCGGTTTCCTCCCACATCCCAAAGACATGCTGTAGGTGGATTGGACACTCTAAATTGGCCCTAGGTGTGAGTGTGTGCATGTGTGTGCCTTCTGTGGAAGGTTGGGTGCCGGGCTGGCAATTCGACACCGTAAAACTCCACTGCCAGTCATGAGCAGACAGGTGATCCACTGTGGCAACCCCTAACTGGGAAAAGCCGAAAGAAGAAGAAGATTCTCAGTTCTGAAATAAGCCACAAAGATTTTCAGCCTCCTGACAAAAAATAGAGTCCTCGGATACCAATTTGTTGAGCCTAATAAACTGCCCCTTGACAAAATTTATTTTTTGCCGCCAAGGGTGTTGGCTAGTAAAGTGCAGATAAGCACTGGAAAAAGTGTCCCTTCTAAATATCCAAGACTCATATCTGCCAGCGGTCAAGTTTTTCTATAATATGATGCCCAAATACTTAATTCAACACTCAATAACCTGGAAGGTAAACTGTAAAATGTCAGTAGAGTGTGTAAAAAAGTCTATAAGGAGCTCCAAATCTTTCATGTTTCCTTTCCATAGGAAAAAATATCATCCAGGGACCTCAATTAAAGACTCACATAAGAAAAAAGGGGGAATTAAAAATTCTAGTGGTTAGCCAAAACCATAAAACCATATTGGCAAACACAGGGGCCAAAGTTGCACCCATTGCTATGCCCCTGTGCTGTTCATAATATTCCCGTTCATAGTAGATGAAATTGTTCTTAAATACAAGCTCCATGCATTGGTACAAAAATAGCTTTGTCTGCTCGGTATGTCAGCAGAAGAAAAAAAATGAAAGAAAATAACTGCAGCAGAAACTATAACTACTTGTGATAGCATGTTATATAAATATAAGTTTACATCATTTGGGTATTTGTAATTCAGACTTTGATAAAATACTTTTTTAAGATTTTGCAATTCCCCTGTTGTGAATCATCTGTGGTACCTAGAACATATAAAAAGCACTTATGACAGTATAGTCCACATTGACCTAATTAATAAGCTTGTAATCCTTGGTTTCCACCCCCAACTCCTTAACCTGGAGGCTTGCTACAAATCACCTTACCCTAAACATCTGTAAAATAGTTTCAGTGCTACTTGGGAGGAAACAAAAACAGCTGTATAAGCCACTCTCTGTCACTGACCAAGACAAGAAAAGATTCAACAAAATAAACACTTTAAATACATTTGCCTTCTTATGGACTCAGTCTAACTTTCAAGTCTCTTGCAAAGTTTTACACAAAGTCCCTAAGCTGCTCAAAGCTATCTGCTCAAAATCAAACTACCTAAATCAAATGACCTACACTACCCTTGTCAAAAATGTCCTAATCCCCAGAAGCAAATATGCTTTTCCCTTAATCGCATTAAAGCACTGTCAAAATGACTATGCTGTTCAAATAGCAATAAATAGAATCCACTGTCTTTCACGTGTGTCACCCAGGTCAGAAAACCACTGTACAACACTACAGGAAGCACCTGACTTCTAATTCCCTCACAGGCATCGTTGTTCCACTCTACAATAAGAAAAGCATCCAAAGGTCTCCACTGTAACTACATTCTGATACTTAAAGGAACTTATAAAAAGATCCTGCCAGCATGACCTTCATATCAAACTGGATAAGTCTGTCATACTTCATTGACCCAAGGCAGTTAGGAAAAAAATGTTTCTAAAATTTGCCAGGCAGCTAGAACCATTTGCCTTTCAATATCCGTAAAGAAACTCTATACCCTGATTTTAGACTCAAACTCTGAAAGATAGCTATGTCTGGTCTTGCTTTGTAGACACCTGGTAATGTTTCAACCCCATCTCTGTTTTGCTAGTATGCAACACAATCAACCAATCAGAACAAAATAGGGGTCATGCTGCTAAATTCTAGGAGGTTAAACCAAAAACTGCACTCCCTGGACGCACTTCTGTCACTAGAAGATATAGATGTCTGTGTAGTCACAGAAACCTGGTTGAAGGCCTCAGAGAGTACCCTGGACTTGCAAGGTTTCAATGCCTTCTACACCTTTTGACTGCAAAATGAATATGTGAAAACCAAAGGAGGCAGTGTTTCAATCTATATTACAGAGAAATTCACCTCTCATCTAGTTTGACTGGACAACTCAGTGGAGTTACTCCAGGACCAAGTTACGGTGGGTAAGACCCCCACCCCAGTCATAGCCAGTTATAGATGCCCATCCATGGATCACGATGCCATTGAATCCTACTTGACCAAACTGGACACAATCCAAATTTTACCGAACACACTGGTTATGGGGGAGTTCAGTTATCCCACCATCAAATGGGAAACCTATGCTAGCCCTAACTCACTAGCACAAAAGTTCCTTGACTTTGTTAACTCAAATGCCCTGGAACAAATTGTCCATACCCCAACAAGGGGAACAAACATTCTGGATCTGGTCCTCACCTACATGTCAAACAGATGCACTGCCGCAACTTTCAGACCCTCATTAGTTAAAATTGACTATAAATCAGTCATCTTTGAACTGGCATTAACACCAGAACACACAAAGGGTGAAGTCAGACTAAACAACTTCACCAAAGCAAAATATACCTTCCTAGGTGAAGGTACAAATACATTCCAAGCCCCGCCCCAAGCTGGAAGTGGTAACTATAACCAGAGTCCCAAGTAAAAACAAGCTACCATGGTGGACATCCAGCATCAACAAACTTTGCAATAAATGGAAAACGTTGATGTCCAAGAAAACAAAGGCAAGGCCCTAATAATGGAAAAGCATTCTCCTAAGCTTCAGCAGGCAAATAGGACAACCCACTTCAGACTCTGCCTCTATGTTTGGTGGTGTGTTTTTTTTGGTTTCTTTTTAAGGTTACACCAAGCCTAGATATTGCTGTTTTTTAGAAACAGGACAACTTGTCAAATCCTCCAAAGTCTCCTTTGAGAGATATGCAAGTACAGCCAAAGATAGCCATAAGGCCTTTTACACCTACATGTGTAACCTAAAGGGTAGGACCCAAGCATTTGCAGAACTAGTGGTTAATGGTATCACACACACTGACACCACAGAGATAGAAATCCCGCTAGCAGATAGGTACGGCAAAATTCACTCCCTTATCCCCTCTTAACATACAACAAACCTGTCCCCAAACTTCTCCCCACCCTACATAGCTGAAGAGCAAGTACTCAAAGCCTTGTCCAAGGCAAAAAACATAGCTTCTATGGGACCAAACAACATCTCAGGCTGGCTTCTAAACAGGCTAAAACATGAACTAGCTTCACCACTAAATACTCTTTTCAATCATACCCTAACCACAGGCTTTTTTCCTGCAGAATGGAAAACAGCAATAGTTATTCCCCTCCACAAAAGTGGCCTAGCAACAGACCCAGGGAATTACAGACCCATAAGTCTGACCAGCCTCATCTATAAGGCCATAGAATATATCATTATTGACCTCATAAATAAAGACATAGGTGGCTTCCAAACCCTGGATCCTACCCAATTTGCCTTTGTGAAGGGCATATTCTGCCTGTTAAATCTGGTGGATTTCTTCGAATGTGACCAAGGCCATTGATAAAGGCAAATCTGTGCACACAGCATACCTTGCCTTGGCAAAGGCTTTTTACACAATCCCATAATCTGGCATTACAGATGAACATAGCAAAGTGAATGTAAACCCCTTTATTGTAAGATGGGTGGCCAGCTCACACAGACTGGACACACACTATCAAAGTGGGTGACTCCACATCAACCAGCAGACCTATTACCAGTGGGGTGCCACTGGGGGTCAGTGCTGGGCCCCCTACTGTTTGGTATATACTTCTCAGAAGTACAGGTCAAAACTAAGGGGTTGAAGTTGACCAAGTTTGCAGACTACTGAAAACTTGGTGCATTTACTGAATCCCCAAATGATGTCAGTATACTCCAGGAGGTCTCACAGAGACCAACGACTGGTGTATTAGTCATGGTCTCAAACTGAATGCAAAGAAATGTATCATCATTACCTTCATGACAAACAATGTCGGTTCACACTATTAAATCAACAACAATGCCCTAAGAACCCATGAAGTGGTAAGAGACCAGAGATAACAAGTGACTGCAACTTTAACTTTGACCACCATGTGTCTACTGTAGTAAGGAAAGCTTTCTACACAGCACACTTGATTAGCAAAGGCAGCACCTCAAGAGCAAAAGAAGTTATAACTCCCCTATACTCGGTGCTTATCAGGCCCATAATTGAGTATAGCACACCATTTGGCATGTACTGTACTAAGCACCTGCAGCAATTAGAGAGACCTCAGAGGTTTCTAGCAAAGAAGATCAAGGAGCTCCAGAATGTACCTTACGCAGACCGACTAAAGTCCCTGTCACTATACTCTGTATCGTATAAACTTCTTAGGGGAGACTTATGTCTGACCTACAGAGTAATCTAAGACCTAAACCTAACGAACTTGCTGCAAATCTATAAATCAAACGTGACTAGGGCTACCTACTCCAGGGACCTAAATATGACCTGCAACTTAAACAGGACATGCTGGATGGACAGATTTATCTCCCAATAACTGCCATGTCTTTGGAACAGGCTATCAATTCATGTGAAACAGCACATCTCTATGACACTGTTCAAGAGGAACCTGAACAAGTGGATGGGGCACCATAAATTCTTACCAGGGATAGAGTCCACAACCCTCCTGGACACGGGCAGTCATCACTAAATGCAATCGTGGGTACTGATTAACATTTCTATGGTATTAAATTGTGATGAGATGACTAGGCTTAAAATGACCTCCAGGTCAATAGCCTAGTAATCATCTATGATCCTATGATCCTTACATGTCAAGCAAAGGGCTTCCATGTAACCTTGAAAACCAATGGATGGATGCAAATTTTCATATAGGGTATGTGAAGAAAATCCACCTCCTGTAGTATACTACTTATCTCCTACCAGTACTGGGTAAAATGGGTAAACTTCATGATAACCTTCCTGGCTCCAAGTTTAATAGTACTCTATAAGCCTGTTAACCTTCTATTTATTAGTAATGTAGGGTAATAACTTTCTACTAATCTTGATTTGTCTGAGAGAACTCCATATTATCTGTTTGTATCCTAAATAGGTAACAGCTCACTTTTGTACTCAACATTGGCTTCTGTCTAAATCTGTGACCATCAGACAATTGTCTATATATATTTTTTTAACACTGTGTACCCTTCTTATGTATTGTTGATGTGCCATTGTGCCTAAATCATGGCTTAAAAGTGTCCAAGCATGAACTCATCCACCTACTTAGGAAATAAATAAACCCTTCAGAGTGACAAAATGTGTGTGTTTGTGTGTGTGTGTGTGTGTGTGTGTGTGTGTGTGTGTGTGTGTGTGTGTGTGTGTGTGTGTGTGTGTGTGTGTGTGTGTGTGTGTGTGTGTGTGTGTACACGCTTGTGTATTTCTACTTGCATATAACATTTATATGTATGCCAGTGGCACTGTTCTGGAACAGCAGTGGCAACTTGCTCCTTAGGTTCACAGATTCAGTTGTTAAGTTTAGTAAGAAACTGGATTGTTAAACCCCACTGTTGATATTTTCCACTTTCCAGATAGGTCTCAAGATTGCTTTTACAGGAAGTTAATGATGAACATTCTAATTGAAAGAGGAAAATTATTCAATAATTCTGAAAGACATTTCAAAATGTTACCTGGTATACTGTAATACTTTTTAGTATGTATTTCCCCAGTCAGGTGTTAGTTCAAGTAATCTATTCCAGTAATAGATTTTTTCATTTATTTATGTAAATTCTAGTAAAATACTTTCTTATTTATCTATGTATGTATGTTTATATGCATTTATTAAAATCAGTTTTAGTACTAGTCCCCACTTAACTCACGCTGCTGTTCTGATGACATGGCCTCATTTAAAGAGTGGAAGTCTATCATGATGTGTCTATCATGATGTGGAGAGCTAGTGCAGGAAAAGACACAGATATTGCAGCCATAGCTGATGATATTAGTCCTGTCTGTACATGTGGAGGGCATGAATGCTTGGATAAGTGGGCATGAACAGCAGATCATGGAGTGACACAAGTGCTTACATCACCTACTTGACTGGTTTTAGGCCATAAAATAAAATAAATATTGCTCGGAATCTGCTGAGATTAGAAAGCACCCTAATATCTACCTGGATGATGCCCCTCTCAGATACTGTAATGTTTAATTGAAGGATAAATCTATCTGACAAAATGAAAAAATCTCCTAGGCCTCTATAGCTGGTCTCCATATCATTAGTATAAAAGGGATTTATAACATGTAAGTAAATCTCTAAGGATTACAGTTTGGAAATGCAAAGATGACTGTGAACCATAAGAACATATTTAATTATTTTAGGAAATAAACAACCATTCTGTAACAAAACATATCTCTAATATTACTTCCTTCTCTGACCTCAAGGACGTTGCAAATATTCTTGTGGAGAAACTCTCTTCCAGCTTTACTCACACATCCTCCCTCTACCTGTCCATTGCCAGTAATACTCCACCCCAAATCTCTTTGGACCAACCCTTTCAGCCCTTTCCAAAGTTAAAAAAATATTCGTTTTAGAGATCCTGACAATTTCCCTTAATGTCTGCTGAAAGGTGTTAAGTTCCAACAGCCAAAAACCATCTCTTCAACTTGGATCTCTTCACTGTCATCTCTGAAGTGTGAACAACTGTTGTGATGCCCTTATATAAAGATGTCTCTCTACTTACCCTTGGAATCCTATTAGTCTCACCAGTATTATTTGAAACGCTGTGGAATATATTGCAAGTAAATTAATAATGATATTGTCAATGCTATATCCATGAGTACACA
The DNA here is from genome assembly GCF_019279795.1 of Protopterus annectens. Lineage (NCBI taxonomy): Eukaryota > Metazoa > Chordata > Ceratodontiformes > Protopteridae > Protopterus > Protopterus annectens. The sequence goes on along the minus strand of NC_056744.1, from coordinate 452,158,944 downwards.
CCAGTTCAGTTTTAGGCTAGGCAAATCTTGCATGTTCGTCTGAGTTCATTTCTTATAAAAGGTTACTGAGGCCATCAAGAAAGATTCTTTATACAGTAAGATTACCAAAGCCTTTCACAGTATCCCCAATACTAGAAAACTGGCAAACTCTCTAAACTCAATATTAACCCATATGCAGTTAGATAACTAATTGTCTACTTATCAGAACCCATACCACCTAGGTTGAAGTTATTTGTTTTATTCTGAATACTGTCACCAGTAATGTCCCAAAATGTTCTTTCCTGTGTTCCTTATGTTTGGCATATACTACTCTGAAAAAAAGTTGAAATCAAGAGACCATTGCCAACCATGTCTGATAATTTCAAAATGGTGGCAACAATAACAAAGAAATGTAGCATTATTTTCATTGGTAAATCTATCATCACCACAATATCCCTATACATAATATTCAACTTAAGTCTGACCTAGTCATTAGGGACTTGGGTATGTATGTTGACAACAGACACTCCTTTGACCACCATGTCACACTTGTGATTAGAAAATCCTTCTAATTTACAGAACATGTCTCTTAAGGTATCTCTCAAGATCAAAGAATTTTTAGTTCATCCTTTATTTCTCTATTTTAGGTCAAACATTAAATAGAATAGAATCTTTATTTGTAAATGTAGTAAGGAACGAGTAGAAGTCACCTTGCCATTTCACTGCTAGGAACCTACTAATGAGGTAATTAAGAAACCAATTAAGTAAGGATGGTGACATCCCATAGGAAGATAGTTTATTTAGGAAAATTTGATAATGGACTGTGTTGAATGCCTTGAATAGATCCAGAAATAGGGCTGAGGTTAGAAGATGTGAATTTCTTTTATGATTTTTTATATCTGTGCACCTTAGAAGGACAGTGCTTGTACTGTGATTGGGTCTAAAACACATCCTGTGAGTGAGAGAGAAGGTTATGGGAAGTTATATATGTAGTAAGTTGAGAGTGAAGACATCTTTCCAAGATTTTGGATAAGGGTGAGAGAATGACAATTGGTCTACAGTTTGCAAGCTCAAGTTGATGAGAGGCACTGTATAGGATTTTTTCCATGAGGTGGGTACACATCTTTATTGGATAAAACTGTTTATCAGAAGTGAGATAGGACATGCTAGTCTACCTGTAGCAAGTCTGTGGTATGCAGATGGCAGATGGTCAGAGGTAGTGGTTGGTGTCTTAAGGGTGCATAGGTATTTTTTAATTATATATGCTGTTACTGACATGAGTGTCAGTTGTAGTACCTATGATTAGCGTGGAATGGCTAAAGTTGTAGTAGTTTCATTTTGTAGGAGGGAGGTTACTGCATTTTTAAAATGGAAATTAAACTGTGAAGAAATGCTTTGGGAATTATTGGTGGAGGATGGGCTGTGCTGGGTTGATTTTCCAGGACTAAGCTATGCATTTATTGATTTTAGGAAGTTTTTTTGGATTGTTTGATTATGAATTTTGGGTGTTGCTGAGCACTGTTTGCTATGGTCCCTTAATTGCCTGTATTGTTCCAGGGGTGTTTGAGACTTGGTTTGAAGCCATTTGAGTTTTATCTCTAAGTTGCATGAGTTGCTTTATTTATTTTAGTTAATCCGGGGGCTGGTTTGTTTTTAGCTATTTTGTTTCTTAATTGTGCTTGCACTGTTGGGATATTTAGAAACATTGTATTAAATGTCTCTACTGCTTCATCAAGGAGAAGAGTTTTAAGTGGAGCCCAGTTGATCTGGAGCAGACTGGAAGTAAAATTTCTTTATTGATATTACTGAAATTTTGACTGTATTTTAGAGATGAATCTTGTGGGGCTGTTTGGGGTATCTGATTATATATCTTAGCAGGTGGTCACTAAGTCTTTCAAGTAGGGTACCCCTTGTAGGAACATTGTTTGGGATGGTTGTTAGAATCCAGTGTAGGATGGACTCTTTGAATGTGGCATTGCTAATTCTAGCTGGTCATGATTTGAGAGAAGCCATATAGCTGAATTGAATTGCTGGGTTATCTAGGGTGATCTTTTACCACTCCTTCTTCTACTGTAAAAACATATACTAAACATTTGAAAATCATATCCATGAATATTCAGATTATAGAAAACAAAGTCTCTGAATTTCATTCCTGGATCACTCATTAGTCCCATTATTATTTTACAGAAACTTGGCTCAAACCACATATAAAAGACTCTTAAATTCTCCTCCATGGCTATACTATCACCCACTCTGACAGATTAAATAAAAAAGGTGGTAGTGTAGTGTAGCAATCATGTTCTCTAACCATATCTCTGACTCTCCTTTTTCTATTTTTGTACCTAAATTCCTCTCTCTGAGATCCTTGTCTCTCACTGTAAATTAAATGAGCATAAAACACTATATATAATTGCCCTGTATATTCCTCAGAAAATAACATCCCTATTCTAGAAGACATCATTGATATGAGTTTCAAATAAGAAAGTGCAGATGGGTATCTAGTTCCATTTCTCATGAAATAATTCTTGGTGACGTCAGTATTAACAGGCAAACCTTCACATCTGACTCCCCTTCCACTAGTCTCAATCTGTATTGTTTCAAACAACTCATAACTTCCAATACTCACTCCAACAATGCTAATATCACTGGAACTACTCTAGACTGAATCCTAGTCTCAAATCCAAACTTTATGACTCCCCAAAACCCCCCATAGACTCCCACAATGATCACCATCCCACCTATGTCCATAGACTAGCAACTCAGCAAATCAAACAGCACCTTTATAAAGACTGCCATAACCTCTCAAATTTCAATCTTTAACGACATCCTTAATAACTTTAATTCGTCCATCCTCTGTTCTCTACCACTGGATAATGCTGTTCTAAAATTTAATACAATATTTCTTGATATTCTCAATAACCTTGCTCCTATAAGAAAAAAGAGAGTTAAATTCACCCAGTCACCCTGGCTATCCCATTCTAGTAGACCATTAATGTATAAGAGAGACAAAGCTTGGAGGAGCTGGCAAAAATACAAATCTCAAGCTCATCTACAGACTTACAAGCAACTTTGAAACATGACAAAAAACAAGTTGCTGCTGATAAGAGATATTATTACTTCAAACCAGAGGATAACCAAAAACACAACCCCCTAAAGTTTTGGTCCACTATCAAAAAAAATATTATACCCTGGAAGTCCTAGTACCTATAACCTTTGTCTAGACATCTCACCCTTAGAAAGTGCTTCTTAATTTAACTCCCACTTTATTGACTCAATAGCTACCCCCACTGAAAACTCCCCACAGAATCCTGTCACCTCTGACAAACTTCAAAGCTCTAACAATGCCATTTTCAACTTAAAATCTATCTCTGCTTTCTATGTAAAACAGTTATTACACAATCTTAAGCACACCTCACCCTCTGTAGACAATCTCCCATATGAATATCTAAAGATTGCTATTGCCTACTCAATCTTTACCTTGATCAATTGATCCATTTGTGTCATATGTCCCATCTCTCTAGAAAACATATTACAATATTCCTCTTCTTAAAGGGTGAAACTCCAATGAAATAAACTTTAGACAAATTGTAATCTTGTCCCTTTTTTCCAAGATCTTAAGAAAAATGTATTCATAAACAACTTTTGAAATACTTACTCCAAGAAACTCTATTAACCTCTACCCAACATGATTTCCACCTAGATCATAGCATAACAACTACCATCATTGCCTTTTTGGACCATGTCATTAAAGCCAGAGATAACAACATTTTAGTTTCTTCCCTCTTTTTAGATCTCTAAAGCTTTCGATTCAGTGTCACATTCTAAACTACTCTCACAAAGGTCTGCTTTAGGCTTTTCCATACATCAGTCACTTGGCTGTCGAGCTAGCTATCTACTCACCTACAATCAGTTAAGTGGCTCTCTACATACTCATTTTTTCTCCCATTTAATACAGGTGTCCTACAGGGCTCTGTACTTGGCCCTCTCCTTTTTAACATATTTATAAATGATCTACATACATCCTCCCAACAAGTTACACTTATACAATATGCAGATGACTCCACTGTCATTTGTTCATCTAATAGTCCTTCCTAGTTACAATGCATCACACTCAACAGATTAGTATCATTGTACGTGATATTTGGTAAATCACAACCCATTTTCCATTTTTTTCTCTGAGATGAATAGTCCAAAAACTAAGTGGCCAAGTAAATTACCTGTGAGACACCCCTGAAGACTCCCACCGAGGTAGACGGACAAGCTCCTCACACACCCTTATTAGTTATATATTGGTATTTAACCAGTGTTTTACCCAATGAACTACTAGTAGATAGATATGTAATGTATTTAGTGTACTGAAAACTCCCTTTTGTACAAGTGTCAAGTGTCTTAGCAAACTCATGATATGCAGCAAATAACTACCTATTAATCAAGTGTCGCTTTCAGCTCATCAAAGAATGCCAAAAAAGTCAAGGTCTCCCATTACACTAATACTTCTCTGAAAGAAATAGGGTTAAAATATGTTTTGTTTGTACTTTAGTTGAAGTAAAGAAAAATAAATCCCTAAATAATGTAAAAAAAGAAATAAAGTAAAATCTCACATACAAGTGAAAAGTCATTCCCGACATCAAAAAAAAAAAGGCCATAGCTACAGAGTTAACGGGCTGTCACTATGTAAAATAAGTACAGGGAATGGCTGCTCAGGGAAACCAGTCTCACTCAATAGTTACTTATACTTAAATGGTGACATGTCATTACTGATAGATGTAGAAACCATATAAATATACAGAATATATAATTGCCATTTGGTCATTACATCAGGAGAAAATGTTTCATCAGACATGGCAATGCTTTGTAATTACAACCATCTTATGTCAGAAATACCTTTGCTAAAAGGTGAGATGTATTGTGTTCAAACCCATCACTGGCCTGCTATGAAATATCAAGAAAATAATAAATATTTTAGGTGCACATTACATTGCAGTATAATATTAAGATTATCTAACAATTTTATTTAGAACTCTCAATGCGGAACTTAATTATTGCCTTTTATATTTGGGTAACAAATGTATGGTTGTTTGCTGCTTATTGTATGCCATAGAATCTAGGAAAGATACTGCAGTATATCCAATTTTCAGCAAGCAGGGTATATCAAAGGAGTGCAACACTTGTGTCATTATAAAAAAATATATAAATTTAACTAAAAGCACTAAGAAAGTACCTTTACTACTGTAAATACATGAAATGTCTAAATCACTCCATGATGGGTCAATGTGGTCTGACCAAACAGCTGAGCTGCATCAAAATTATTAAATGTATAGCAGGGTTCAGGTACACTTTGTATCTCAGGATGTTACAGTCATTCCTTTAAAGTTTGGTTAAAATCCCCTAAAAGGGACCTGACATGTGACCTTTAATGTGTAGATTGCCCAATGTACGATTTTACAGTTATAAATCTGTGAAGTCTGGTGTGATACATTTTATTTTATTTAACATTTGTTTACTGGGAAAGTCCAACTTGGAACAAAGCCAATTTTCAGGGGAGTCCTGGGGAGAAACACTCCAGATGCATGTATTTGTAACGTGGGAGGAAACCGGAGCACCCAGAGAAAACCCACACAAATGCAAGGAGGGCATACAGACTTCTCAAAGAAGGTATCCCAGCTGAGAATCAAATTGGAGAACCACTTGCTGTCAGGTGATAATGCAACTGATGCCATCCTTTCACATTCATTATACTTTATTTCAATTGGGAGTAGACATATGATTTTTGTTCAGGCTAAGAAATGCAACAAATATCTAGAATGTATCCTTCTTTACTTGCTATTGCAGAAGGAGTACAAATCATATATATTTTATTTATGCATTTATTTATTTAATATGCAAATCATGTTGTTGTTGTTTATCTTTCGGTTTTTCCCGGTTAGGGGTCGCCACAGCGGAGCTCCGGTCCGCTAATGATTGGCAGTTAGTTTTTTTATGGTGTTGAGTTGCCAGCCCGATGCCCAACCTTCAATGAAGGCATGCCCATTCAATGCATGTCTTTTGAATGCCCACTCAACTGCGGGGAGGACATGCAGACTTCACACAGAAGGCACTCCCAACACTAGCCGAGAATCAAATGGGAGAACCTCTTGCTGTGAGGCAACAACGCTACTGCTGCACCACCGTGTATATTCTTAATGAATTGGAAAGTTTTCTAGCACTGGAATTTTAAATGCCCCTCCCCTCAGATTTAGACTGCTCTACAGTGAAGTACATTTAAAGAAGTCATTGTTATGCATGTGTTTTACATCTAAAAACATCAACATAGTGCATTTTATAGCAAAAGATTATGAGGTATTATTTTGAAAAATCAGCGAGAATATTTCTGAATGTCTTTAAAGGAATGGTCCTGTATGGATAGGTGCAACCTATATGCCTAAGTTGATGACTTTCATTCTTCCTATCTTTTTCTGTACATAACAAACATTTACAGCTGATGTATTTTTTCAGATGGACAAACTCAGTATATTGAAAAATAATATTGCAGATTTGTTGTTTCAGTATCAGAACAGTCATGTATTTTCTCCAAAATATATATTTTCTCTCACTTTAACACATATAATGATATAAGTAAATTTTATTTTTTTCTCATAGACATGCATATTTAAGATTATTTAATCTGTTTGCCTAATTACTGCGAGGTCATCCAAAGTGTTATACAATGCTGATAATTAAGGTATTTTGTCCTAAAATTTTATAAAAATATCACTAACAATTGTCATTTGTATGTTGGGTTCAAGTCAGATGAGAAGGATCATTTGATGTTGACAGACTCCGACATTAGTTCATAGGTTCATAGGTTCGTACTAGGCTATCTGCCCTAGGGCATTTATAAGCCTAGCCAGAGTGTATGTGGCTTACACCACCCCTTAGGATGAGAATACTATGCCCTTTTAGGGTTTAGTTTAATATGCCTCTGTCTAGTAGTGACACAGAGATGACCCCCGGGGTAAACTTACGATCTCCCATCCACTTGTCGAGATTTCTCTTGAATAGAGTCAGTGAGGAGCTCTGCCTAACATGGACTGGGATTCTGTTCCAGAGTGTAGGGAGCCTCTGGATTATGAATCTGTCCCTCCAGCACATTCTATTTATTTCTGTGTTGAGGTTTACATCACTTGTTCTCGTGGCTCTGATGGATTTGGATTTTCTGAGGTGGAGCATGTCCATTAATTCAGGATTGGACATGGCCTTGTACGTCAGGCACAGATCACCTCTGAGTAGGCGGTATGCGACTGAATAGAGCTGGAGTTTTTTCAGTTGGGCAGCATATGACATATGTTTAAGACCCTTTATCCTCTTGGTGAGGAACTTTTGGGGTCTTTCCAACTGCTGCAGGTGTTGGGTGAGATACATCCCAAATGGGGCATTGTACTCAATCATTGGCCTGATAAGAGAAGAGTACAGGGGCACAATGACCTCTCTTGATCTAGATGTGAAACCCTTCATGATAAGGTGGGCACTATAGAAGGTCTTCCTAACCACTTTGGCAATGTGAGTGTCAAATGAGAGGTTAATGTCAACCTGGGTCCCTAGGTCCCTGATTACCTCTTCCGTACTTAATGGATTACCGCCCATACATTTCTTGGCATTCAGCTTAAGGCCATGGCTCTGGCACCAATTATCCATTTCTAAGAGGCCTCTCTGAAGGATGTTTGTGTCCACTGGAGTATCAATTATGGCGCCCAGTTTGCAGTCATCTGCGAACTTTGTCAGCCACAATCCTCCTATGTTTGCCTGTACCTCGGCAAAATAAATGACGAACTAGAGGGGTCCCAGGACTGAGCCCTGTGGGACACCGCTTGTGACTGGCTTAGAGTCTGACATAGCTCCAGCAACTCTGACTCTGTGGGTTCTGTCCTTGAGCCAGTTTGCAACCCATCTTGTGACATATGGGTTTACATTTAAGCTGGTGAGTTTGTCTATGATGCCCGAGTGGGGTATTGTGTCAAAGGCTTTTGCAAGGTCAAGGTAGGCTGTGTGAACTGCCTTGCCCTCATCAATGGCCTTAGTGACTGTTTCAAAAAAGTCGACCAAGTTCAAAAGGCAGGATCTGCCCTTGACAAAGCCAAATTGGGTAGGATCCAATGTCTGTAGGTCCCCAATGTCTTTGTTTATGAGTTCCATAATGATCCTCTCCATAGCTTTGCAGACCAGGCTCGTCAGGCTTATGGGCGGTAATTTCCAGGGTCCGTAGAAGCACCGCCTTTGTGAAGTGGGACCACTGTTGCCGTCGCCACTCTTTGGGTACGTATCCTGTAGTAAGGCTAAGATTAAACAGCAGCCTTATGTGTGGGTTTAGTTCCTCTTGGAGTTCATGTAGCACACAGCCGGGACACCATCCAGTCCCATTGATGCTGTGTTTTTAGCTTTAGAGAGGGCGGCTCTCACCTGGGCATCTGAGATGTTAGGGAGGCTACACTCTGCTGGGATAGTTATTTCTCCTTTTGGGGGGGGGGGGAGAAATTTGCACTGAACCTGTCTGCCAGAATGTTGGCAATGTCAGTGGGTTCAGTGTATTTTGTGTCATTTTGGACTAACTCTGAGCATATCTGGGAGTTTCCACCCAGGTTTCTAGCATAGCTAAAGAAGGCCTTGTGATTGTCTTTTGTGTCTTTTGCAATTTTTCTCTCAAAGTTGGCCTTGGATGATTTTATGAGTGATCGTAGTTTTTTGCTAGTACTGATCAGAGATGCCTTCCCTTTTAGAGATTTTGCTCTGTCATGTAGTAGCTTCCTCCTCCTGTTGTAAAGTTTGTTTATGGGTGGGGTCCACCAGACCGGTGCCTGCCTTTGGGGGAATGGGTCTTGGTTTTATTTGGGATTGCATGATCCATGCATTCTTGAAGGTGCCCATAGAAGGCATTTGCAAAAGATTCAGCAGTGTGGGTTGTGGTTTCCACTGGCCTAGGGGCCTTGAAAGATACCACTTCAGTCTTAAGAAGTGGGAAGTTTGCTTTTGAGAAGTTCTTCACTGTAGTCTTTTGTGCAGGGGGTGGGGGCGGGATGTGGATTTCCAGTGAGATTAATTTATGGTCTGATCTTACGAAAGAGGGATGTACTTCCGGTGTGGAGCATTTTGTCCCCATGTTTGTGATGATCAGGTCTAGTATACTGTCTCCGCTTGTGGGAATGGTGACTAGTTGTTCCATTGCATTTGAGTTTATGAATTCTAGGAACCTTTGGGCTAGGGTGTTGGGGCTTGATTAATGTTCCCAGTCTATGTTTGGGTAGTTGAAATCTCCCAAAATGGTGGTATTTGGAGAGACATTCATACTCTCCAGTGTCTTTAGGAAGGCTGTGTGGGGTTCCTGAGTTTGAGATGGGTGTCTGTAGCATGCTACAAACTGTAAGGCAATTTTGCCTATGGTTAGTTGCACCTGGATAGTCTCTGATGCTTAGTGCGTTGCCACTAACTTGGAGGTGTGGGTATCTTTGATGAAAATGGATACTCCCCCTCCTTTTGTGGTTCGGTCCAAGTTTTGGGGCCAGAAAGCATGATATGAGGTAAAACCTGATAGTGCTGGAGTGCTCTCAGGAGCCTTGAACCAGGTTTCAGTCACTGCACAGACATCGATGTTCTCCATACTGAGGAGGGCTTCGAGGGCGTGCATCTTGAGGTTTAGACTTCTGGCATTGAGCAACATTACCCTTAGTTTTTTTCCACTTGTGTTTTCTAGGGAGGTAGGTTTGTCATTTGAGCCTTGCCTAAAAAAGGCACTATGGGGGTGGCAAGAGCCTTGGCCAATATCCGGAAGCCCAGGGGTGACAGGTGCAAGCCATCCCTTGTGAAGCAGCGTGGCTTGTCAAGCATGTCATCCCAAGCAGACAGACACTGGATCCCCTTAGAATGACACCAGTAATTAAGCCAATTGTTAAAACTGATCATTTTGTCTTTGTACTGTGACATCATTCTTGATGAGGGTAAGATGCTGCTCAGGGTCAGGGTCATACCAGCCTGGGCTACATAATCAGAGAGCTCCTCTATGTCTCTTTTCATGTAGTCCAGGGAGGTACATCTCAGGTCGTTCACACCGGCATGTACAATGACTGAGTCATATTTGTACTTGCTGTGGAGTGACCTGAGTGCTTGTGTTATGTGGCGGATTCTAGCTCCAGACAGGCAGCTTACTGTGACCCTCTCCTTGTTCAGTCTGGTGAGCGGGACGTCAGTGTGCCTGACTATGGAGTCACCTATTACAAGTGTGTCTGGCATGTTGTTTGGCCTTAAGGGCTGTGACTGTTTAGCACACTGACTTTGTGAACTATGTGCTGCATGTGCTATGTCTTGAGGTGGTGGTTGCTTGGGTGTCTGCCTTGGAGGCCTCTGTTGTTTTGGTAGATTTTTAATCAGCGCCTCCGAGAATGTTTTTGTGTGTTTATGTGTTTGGTTTGCAGTTGTGATAGTTCTATGTGAGACTGGGTTTGTGGTGTGCATGGTTACCTTCTCCTCCTGACTGGTCTTGCCAGTACTGAACTGAGAGAGCTCAGCCGCCAGTTTGGCTATATAGTTGCATCTCTCGCATATATTTGTATTTGTTGGGAGGAGGAGAGGGTTGTCTGTGTACATGAGGCAATTGTAACATTGCCTCAAGATTCCCAGATTCACCAGCTGAACAGGAGAGGATGCCAGCAACTGACCCTTCGACATGCTAGAAATAGTGAAAAAGATTGCTGTGTAACTGAGTCAGAAAGGACCTATAGGGAAATGGGTACTCAACAGAATTTAGGTGAATGAAGTACTTTTGTTTGTTTAAGAGTGCTTTACCTGTATACAGAATGCTTTAGGAGCAAGTGCTGAGCTTTTCAGATAGAGTATAGGCTGTTTAGATTGCAAGTAGAACAGTTCTAAGGGAAAAATTGAAGAGCAGACTTGGCGGAGCCAGAAAAAGTTTAACCTTGTTTAACCAAGTTTAACCTTGTTTAACCGGCGCTGCGCTATGTTTAAAATAAAAGTGCAGCTATCAGTTTTTTTCAGACTAAAGATTCTAAAAACTTCTAAAACATTTTATATTTGTATTTGGAATTTAAAATTAAATTTATGAATTTCTGTATAACACTGACATTTTTATTCTTTAATATATTGTGTGGCAATAAAATTACATTAAATACATTTTGTCCAATAATATTTGAGTATAGTTCTATACCACTCTTTGAAGCTAGGAGTACAGTGAAAAGACCACTGTCCCCCAAATACCCTTAGAAAATTTAGACACAATATATCAAAACAGTATGGAGATATAGGCACTTATATACAGGGAGAAAAACAGCCAAAACAGATAGCAGTTTCAGTACAGCCCCTAGAAAATATCCAATAATAAATGAGTCATTTAAGTTTATCAAAATCTTTGATTTATAAATGTTTACCATGATGATCTTATGTTCTTTTTCCTGGTATAAAAGGTAAGCTATGGTCTACATTGGATAGATTTTGTTGTTCCATATTGTTTTGACTAATATAACTGAAAATATTTGAGCATATTAATTTGCTGGTGAATAGTGCTTCCATTCAGTAGTTTAATATTTAAGCCCCATTAGAAATTAGATTTTTAGATATCATCCATAGTTTTGACTCAGAGCAAAGCAAATACAAGTTTGTCAACTTACTGCAGTCAGAACATTTAATATTTTAGTAATTATTAAAATGATTATATTACCCAAGATTATATAACTTTAATACATGACAAAAAATGAAAGAAAATGAAAAAAAAATGTTAACTTTGTTCTTATGGTATCCTAAAAAGCCGAGAATTGCTTATAGAAATCATGGTTGTATTAGCTTCCCAGTTGTAGAATCCTATTCTATTGCTGCAAATTTGAAATTTACAGCTTACACTGGTCAATAGGAAACCATTAAGGAGCAGATTATACTAAATTGTAAATTTATCAAACATGATAAGTTAGAAATATGTAACAATTTTTTCATCTGGGTAATAAAATTTCCCTTAGAAGGAATTTCATTTCAATCTTTAGACTCTGCATATATGAAATCAATACTTAAAACAATAAAAAATATGTTTTTAAAACTCTATTAATATCAAAATGGAATTTTTTTCATTCCCAATGCCAAACACTTCCAGATTTAAGGAAACTGAACAATGTTAAAATGAATTTACTAAAAAGGAATGGATTAGTATTATGGTCTAATTTCTTTGAAATATAAAAAGCTACGTCAACAGAATATTTAATGAATGATTATAAGTTGAATGAATCTGTTAACCAGTTAATATTATCCATTAATAAGAATTGAATTGAATTTGTAGATAATATGAGTGAAGAGGAACAGAACACTGTTCCCCCTTTATAGGAATATATGAATGCTATCACTTGAAGGTAAATTGACCTACAAAGGAAGCTTGTCCATGTTATATAAGCTAATTATAAATAATAATAATTTTGATAAGAAATTCTTGTTCTTTTTAGATAGGGGTAGATTAAATGACTCAATACATGGCAAGAATAAAACTCTGACATTAGTAAAACAGTTGGTTTAAAATAAAAGTGCAGCTATCAGTTTTTTTTTCAGACTAAAGAATCTAAAAACTTCTAAAACATTTTATATTTGTATTCAGAATTTAAGATTAAATTTATGAATTTCTGTATAACACTGACATTTTTATTCTTTAATATATTGTGTGGCAATAAAATTACATTAAATACATGTACTTAAATAAGTTAGTCAAACTTCTTTATGTTTATATTGGAATGTTTTTATGTGAACATGTGTATGTATATATATATATATATATATATATATATATATATATATATATATACAATGTTTGTTACTCACTGTAAAATCTCTAAGTTTAGTATAATGACTTATTCAGTTTTTTGGAGATGTAGTAAAGATGTAAAACCTGATTGGACACACATATTTATTATTATGAAAAATTAAATGCATATTGGCAAGAGATAAGTATGTTTTAAAGGATTAATATAATGAAGGCAAGGAAGCAGTTTAGAAGACACACACACGGGCTTTATTTCCAATAGTTCGGTCAAGCCACTTGCTCAACCTTCATCAGACAAGATGACATTGTTTGATATACAGCTTAAATACCAGAATGCTTAAAGCCATAATTAGATAATTGTAAAAATCAACAATTAATTAATAAGACAAACAATGAAGTTTAAAGGGGACTAGCTAAAGTGAATAAAAGCTTATTAGATACCAAAAATCACAACAACTCAAACAAAGAATAATTTTAACATACAGTACTACCTTAATACTTTCACTGCTGAATTATTGTATACATGTTATTAATAAATAAGTTGATTTAGTACACAAATAAATAATAGATACTAATGATGTTATACTATATTGTTTTTACATACTGTGTACATATTTTACGCATTAAAAACAAGCTTTTAAGAATTTTTTATATAAACATTTAAGTTTTCTTAAAAAATATATATATATAAAATGTATAATAAATATGAAATAACAAATATTATATATTAGTGCTAGGAGATCTTATAATAATACTATGAGGCAACGCTAACCTACACTTAACATGATTTAATATAAATCAAAATCAAAAGTAGTAATACTATGAAAATCAATTTGATTTGTTACATGAAGTATATCCAAGTTTGTATATATTATGTATAAATATACCTACAGTTTCAATAGTTCTACCTTCTGAGTGCTTTAAGTTTTAATATGCATCTAATGGATGCCATATCATTGAGTCCTGGTGGAAAATGTGCATCCGTTCTTAATTGCCAAAAAAGCTCCTGTTCTTCAAGATGGAGCTGCCAGGACCCTCCCCTAATAGTGTTAGCTATAATTTGTAAAACACAAAACCTAAAGGTATGAAGAGGACACTCAAGTACATGCTTGGCAAGTGCATTTGTTGTATCTCCCCTTTCTATAGCATGTAAGTGCTCATAGACTCTCTTTTTGAATTTTCTCCCAGTCTTTCCTATGTAAAAGGAAGGACAATCAACACAGAAGGCCACATATACGACACCTTTGGAATCGCAATTGTAATTCCCTTTAAGGAAGTATTCCTTCTTGTTGATTTCAATTACTTTATCCACAAACATAAATTTACATTGAGGACACTTCCCACATTTTCTCATTCCTACTGTTTTATTTCTGGGTCCCCCTGAAGCTCTTTCTACCAAGTTTTTCAAATTAGGCCCTCTTCTATAAGTAAACTTGGGACTATTACCTAAAGATTTTACCAGGTTCCTATCCTCAAGGATCAACTTCCAGTTTTTAGACACCACATTTCTAATACTATGGTGATCTAAACAAAACGTTTTAAAGGATTATGGACTGATAATTGTTCAGCTAAATCAATAACACTAATGAATGCCCCAATTCCTGTATTTGTAAAAGCCAAGCAAAAAAAATTTCTTGGAGTCTTTGACAGTTGCTAGAAGTTGGAAATCGAACTCATTTCAAACGTTCAAATAATTTTCATATTTAACAGCAATGCTATGTAAATCTGGAAAATAAGTGATCAGAATAAGATCTGCAAATCATATTAAGACTTTTAGCAATTGGGATAGTCTTGAAATGTAGCTATTGAAATACCAAGACTCTTAATGTGTTAATTGTATAAAATTGCCTTGACAATTCAACGTATTCTCAATTCTGTAAAACAGTATGTGATGTTGAATTTCTTTTTTTTCTGTGTATATATTGTAAATACATTAAATCAATAACACCTTTCTTAAAAAAAAGTTAATATTTTTTGAATTCATTGAAGCCCATCTCATCAAGAAACCAATTCCCTAAGTGTACATTTAGAATAACACATAGCAAATTAGAATAACACTTAGCAGATTATTTGTTGTATTTTGTATTACTTTATTGCGTTTTTATATTTTGAATACTGTGATTTGTTTTCTTTACCTTGTGTTTTACTTGTATTCTGCTTTTAACTGCATATTAAAACTTCAAAATAGACCACAGCTCTGTCTCTTGTGAGTTAGGCAGAATTTTTTAATACCACTGTCTTTCTATTTGCCTGCCTCTTATGTTAATTTGACCATATATCTCATTTCCTCTCTGCTTTCACTGGCTTGTGTAAGCACAAAATTATCATTTTGTGAAATCACTCCCTTCAACTATTTAAATTTATTAGCCATCCTACTGTATTCCACAGTACCAGAATACAAAAGTGACCAGCCCTTTCAATCTATCTTGCTGTTTTAAAAATAGTGACTCTCCACTAAAACTTAACTTTTTAAACAGGTAAAAGTTAAGTTACCTACTTTCACATCTAACATCTCTAGTGCGCACTGCAGTGTATAGGATAAACCATTTTTTTTTCATCTTACCTTTAAGAATACCTGTGACTAGCATTTGCTCTAATACATACTGGAAAGCACTAGGAAGCTTTAAACTGATTCAAGCACTCAACTCTCCTTGTTAATAAAGATAAATTAATTGTAGGCACTAAACAGCCTATAATTGCAAAGTACCTTGCTATGGTAAGGGAAAACAGCTCCTGTACTTTACAAAGAAAGCACCAAACCAGGCATGTCCAAGGGTCAGCTTCTGGTGATTTCTCTTGTCCACCTGGTAAATCTGGGCATACTGGGGCAAAGCAGCAATTGCCTCATGTACGCAGACAACCCTCTCCTCCTACCACTCAACACTACAACCTGTGAGAGATGCACTTACATAGCCAAACTGCAAGCAAATCTCTCTCCACCCAAGATTGTGCTAAATAGTCAAGAGAAGAAAGATAGCACCCACACTACACCTCAAGCAACACATATCCCTTCCAAACCCAAACCACCAACACCCTTAACTGTAACTTGCTCAAGCAACAAGGACCTCTGAAGCTGAAATGCAAACAAACACCAATCACAACCAAAGTGTCACATAGCTCACAACACCAGTGTGCCACCCAGCAACAGCCCCTAAGGCAAGACAACATACTTAACACTTTAATCATAGGTGACTGTATAGTCAGGCACACTGATGTCCCACTCACCAGGCTGAACAAGGAGAAAATTACAGTCATCTGCCTGTCAGTGCCAGGATCTGCCACATAATGCATGCACTCAAGTCACTCCACAACAAGTACAAATATGACTCTGTCATTGTCCATGTTGGAGTGAATGACTAGAGACGCACCTCCCTGGACTACATGAAAAGAGACATGGAAGAGCTCTCAGATCATGTGGCCCAGGCAGGTATGACCCTAGCCCTGAGTAGCATAATGCCTTTGCCCAGAATTATACCACAATATAAAGACAAAATGATTGACTTCAACAATTGACTAATCTTCTGGTGTCATTCAAAGGGGATCCAGTATCTGTCTGCCTAGGATGACATGATCAACAGACTATGAAGCTTTGCCAGAGATGGTCTGCACCTGTTGCCCCTAGAATTCAGGTTACTGGCTAAGGCTCTTGCCACCCCTATAGTGCCTTTTTTAGGCAAAGTTCAAAGGACAAAACCACCACCATAACAGGTACAAGCATGCAAAATTTGAAGGTAATTCTACTCAATGTTAGAAGTCTAAACCTCAAAATGCACTCTTTCAAGGCACTCCTAAAAATGGAGAACATCGATATCTGTGCAGTAACGGAGACCTGATTCAAGGCTTCAGAGAGCACCCCTGCAATACCAGGCTACAACTCTTACCACACCTTTTGGTCACCAAACCAGAACTACAACACTATAGGTGGAGGAGTGCCCATATTCACCAAGGATATTCACACCACCAGGGTAGTTGCCCTACACTTTGCATCTGAATTTCTCCAGGTGCAATGGACACTAGGTAAGACTGCAATCCAAATTGTAGCTTGCTACAGATCCCCCACCATGCCCCAAGATTCTAACTACACCTTTCTAAACATACTGGACAATATTAAGATACAACCAAACACCCTAATACTGGGTGATTTCAATTACCCTGCCATTAACTGGGCAAACTACTCATGTACCAACACCTTTGCCCAACGGTTCTTGGAATTCATAAATTTCAATGCCCTGTATCAACTAATCCATAGTCCCATCAGGTGGTCCAATATCCTAGACCTGGTCATTACCAACATGGGAAATCAATGCTCCATACCTATGGTCACCCCCTCGTTGGTCAGGTCTGACCATACGCTAATCACCTTTAACATCCACATCTCACCCCCACCCCAAGTAAGGAAACCTCCATAAAACCTTCTCCAAAGCCAACTTCATGCTACTCAAGTCAGAAGTGACAAACTTCATGACATCCATGCAGATGGGAACTGAAAGTTCGACTGCTGAATCCTACACTAAGGCACTGTACGAGCACATCCACTCATGCATGAATCATGCCATCCCAAATAGAACCAAACTGCTCTCCTCCAAAAAAGGAAGTCAATCTGGTGGTCCCCTGCCGTAAACAAACTTTACAACAAAAGGAAGAAACTGTTGCAGAAAAGCGGAAAATCCCAGGATGTAAAAAAAACTCCTTTACCAGGCTCAGTAAGAAGCTGAGATCCCTCATAAAATCCTCCAAAGCTAGTTATGAAAATAAAATTGCCAAAGATTACAAAGACAACCATAAAGCATTCTATAACTATGTGAAGAATCTAAATGGCAATGCTCAGTTCTGCTCTGAGCTACAACAGAATGGCATTAAATATACTGATCCCAAGGATATTGCCAATATCCTGACAGATCAATTCAGTGCCAACTTCACCCCCTCTCACCGCCTGAATGACCCATCTCAATACCGGAAGACTGCCACATTCCAGTAATAACAGCCACAGAGGTAAAAAACGCACTCTCCAAAGCTAAGAATACAGCATCCATGGGACCAGATGACATCACAGGCTGTGTACTATATGAACTACAAAATGAACTAGCACCTCACCTAAGTGTCATGTTTAATTATAGCCTCACCTCAGGCTTTGTGCCCACTGAGTGGCGCACAGCTACAGTTATCCCACTCCACAAGGAGAGATCCACCTTGGATCCCAGGAACTACTGCCCCATCAGTCTGACGAGCCTTATCTGCAAGGCCATGGAATGTATTATCATGGAACTTATAAACAAAGACAATGGCAACCTTCAAACACTGGACCCCACCCAGTTTGGGTTCATGAATGGCCGATCTTGTCTCCTGAACCTGACTGACATCTTTGAATCAGTCTCCACAGCCGTGGACAAAAGTAAGGCGGTCCACACAGCCTATATGGACTGTGACAAGGCCTTTGACACCATCCCCCACTCTGGAATCATAGATAAACTTACTAAGCTGGGTATTAATCCCTATGTCACTTGATGGGTTGCCAACTGGCTCACTGACAGAACCCACACTTTAAAAGTAGCCAACTCCAAATCCAGCTCCAGACAAGTGACAAGTGGAGTACCTCAGGGTTCAGTCCTGGGACCGCTCTTGTTTGGCATCTACTTCTCTGAAGTGCAGGCCAGTACTAAGGGACTCTGCCTAACAAAGTTCACAGATGACTGCAAACTGGGAGTCATTATCGAATCCCCAAATGATGCAGATACTCTACAAGAGAGCCTTACAGAAACAGATGCTTGGTGCCAGAGCCATGGGCTCAAGCTCAATGCCAAGAAATGTATAGTTATCCCCTTTGGGAAAAAACATGTACCCATGAATTACCACATAGGTGGCAGTACACTAAACACTGAAAGTGTGATAAGAGACTTAGGGACACAGGTGGACAGTGGTCTCACCTTCAATAACCACATAGCCACAACAGTCAGGAAATCCTTCTTTGTGGCATACCTCATCATTAAGGGCTTTTCATCCAGAAAAAAAGGAGATCATTGTCCCACTGTACTCATCCCTCATTAGACCTATTATAGAATACAATGCCCCATTTGGTATGTACCTTTCAAGACATATGCAACAACTGGAAAGGCTGCAGAAATACCTCACTAAAAGAATCACAGGCCTAAAGCAGATGCCCTACGCTGACTGCCTTAAAAAACTCCAGCTATACTCTGTCACATATTGTCTACTCAGAAGCGATCTCTGCTTAACATACAAAGCCATGTTAAACCAAGAGCTGTTGGACATGCTACACTTAAACAAATCCTAATCCATCAGAGCCACATGCTCCAGGGATCTAAACTTTGTCATCACAATAATCAAAACATGCTGGAGGGATACGTTCCTGACCCAGAGAATTCCCAGACTCTGGAATAGACTGCCCAGACATGTCAAGCAGAGTGCCTCTTTGGCCATCTTCAAAAGGAACCTTGACAACTGGATGGGAGAAAAGAAAATTCACCCCAGGGATCACATCAGTCACCCTGCTAGACAGGGGTCCAGGGAAGTAAATAGTGTGGGAAGAAATAGTCAGGGAATTGTTATGGCTAGGCTTGTATAGGCCCTAGGGTCAATAGCCTACTACCAACCTATGAACCTATGAACCTATATATATGATTATATCAGTAAATATTATATAAAAGCACCAAACACAGCTGACAGCACAATCACCTGACTGCAAAGTATTCTAGCAGATGTAACCCCAACGTTACCTAAATTCTCCTACCTACTACCAAAAACAAAAGTGTTTTTGCAGGGGCAAGATCTCATTTTCCCCCATGTGCAGGATAATTCCTTTTCACCCCTTGAGCTTCCACATATTTATACCAGCTCCATGGCTGCACAAAAACAAAGAAGGAAGAAATATCCCTGAAAAAAATTAATCATGGCTGATGCACACTGAGAAATAACATTAGCTGTGATTTATTTTGCTGTCATAACCATGCCAATAAAACAACTTGTTTCTCCACAGAACTTTTCTTCAGCAAAATCAGCCATACACAATGTTCTACTAACAAAACACACATGTGCAAGTGTGTGTGTGTGTGTGTGTGCGTGTGTGCGTGTGTGCGTGTGTGTGTGTGTGTGTGTGTGTGTGTGTGTGTGTGTGTGTGTGTGTGTGCATATGTAGATATATGCCTGTATTTTCTAATAAGTGAAGTCAGAATAAAGTTTGGACAGAGTCAGTGGGAGACCACTATTTCTGTGGGATCACTGAATATCAGAAACAAAGTAGTTTGTCACCATTTGCCGTAGCATGCAATCTTGGAGTTGGCATATTTAAGTAACAGGGGGTGGCAAGATATGCTCTCCTGAAAAATACACTTGTTTTATTTTTTTATTTTTTTGGTAAGTCCATTTTTTCAACAGTTTTGTTTGATAAAATGGACTTCAATGAAGTTGTACATCAACAATTCATCATGTGCCCCTACACACACACACACACACACACACACACACACATATATATATATATATATATATATATATATATATATATATATATATATATAGATAGATAGATATGCATATATATATATATATATATATATATATACTCACACACACAAACACACACACACACACACACACACACACACACACACACACACACACACACACACACACATATACTTAAAATGATTGAAATACTCAAATTTCAATGGCACTAACATTGACAATGAATGGTAAAAAAAAAAAACATTAACATGTCACTACAAGTGCTAAGCAGGCTGCAATCCCCACTCACCCCCTACTCCCCAATCATTTTATATTCTAACTCTCAAGATCATACAATAGGCATATTCCCTAACACTGGTAATGTAGCAATCTTGCACACAAGTCAAACATCTTTGTAGCCAACCAGATTGTGTCAAATAAACAAATGTCAACTTTAATGATAGACAGCTAAATAACTGACTCCTATACATACATATATATGTGTGTATATATATATATATATATATATATATATATATATATATATATATATATATATATATATATATAGTTAGTCTACTCCATCCATAATTGATGATGGAGAACTACATTTGAACAGGTTGCCACATGGCCATCATGCACAGAACAAGAGGAAATCATTTATTAGTGAGTGGGTCTTAAAATTATAGTCAGCTGTCACATTTTCAATGCATTTTACATCTTGGACTTTTATCAGGCAATCCTCGCGATTTGTCCAGGAATGGTGTACAGATTTTTCTTTTAGCATAATATTTCATTCTCCCTAATATTGAAGTTTATATATGTTGCAGTGGTATGGTGGTAGCATTGTTATCGCACAGCAAGAGGTTCTCCCGTTCGATTCTCGGCTTGACTTGGGAGTGCCTACTGTGTGGATTCTGCATGTCCTCCCCATGGTTGGGCAGCGTTCAAAAGACATGCGTGGGTAAATGGGCATGCCTTCGTTGAAGGTTGGGCATCGAACTGGCACCTTGGCATTTCGTAAAAAAATCTACTGCCAATCATTAGTGGACCGGAGTTCCGCTGTGGCGACCCCTTACTGGGAAAAAGCTGAAAGACAAACAACAACAACAACATTATTTTGTAAACAATTTCTAGAACTGATTTTTGTTTTGTTTTTTTTTTGGAGGGGGGGTCTGCAGTAATGAAATGAGGTATATGCATGGATCTGTGTTATGCAACTTTATTAATTTCAGAAAAGGAACAAGTATCAACATTTCCAAGAAAAACATCTAAATCACCACTTAATTGTGAAGATTACATCCTTTTAATAAAACCACCTTTACCCTTCAGTCATTATCGTTTGTATTTAAATATGTATTTACTGAGGAATTTGAAAAGGTCTAAAAAAGACACTATGGGAGAGGAAAGTTTCCTGTTCACTATGTGTATTACCCTGGAAGAAGAATGTCATACACAGTCAGCATGGCATATCAGGAGATATGCCACTATTTCTGTGGGATCACTGAATATCAGAAACAAAGTAGTTTGTCACCATCATAATTACAAAATGACTGGACTGAAAGAAAACTAAGCCAGACTCAAAATCCTTAAGACAGGCACTGTGTCTGACAACCCCCATAGCACTGTAACATTGATTACTCCATTTTTTTTAAAAACAGATTTATACTTCACTAGACCTTGCAAGGAATTTATTATCTCTTGGCTGGGATGGGGGTGGTGGAGATTAGAGCATCTCAACTAGGATAAAAAGGATTAATGATAATTATGATGTGGCTTTGTTCTGGATGAAGTAAAGATTTGTTTTCAGAAAAAAATATTTAATTATTAGTCACAAGAAAATTATATTTTACATTAATTAACTGTTAGACACTGGAATAAGTAAAACTGCAGTAATTCATTGATTTATTACTATAAATAACTTAATAGTTCTTATGACAAATCTCAATTATAAAGATATGTGGGGATGGCAGAAAAAATGAACCAGATAAATGAAAAACAAATAATCATAGAAACATATTTTCTCCTATTTATTATTAAAGACAGACACCCCTGGATTCTGCAAGCCTTGTATGGCATGCAGGATTAGTGCAGGAGCAACAGCAGGCAATATGTATGCCGTGCGATCCAGGAATAATCTGTAGGGGCGTGCCCGAGCGCTGCTGCACTAGTCCTGCATGGACTCAGCCCCTGTATGCAGATTACCCCATTTGCAGGAGAAATCCATGCAAAAGAGGTGAATTTGCAATCCAGGAAGCTGGAAACCGGCCGCGCAGGACTAGTGTAATATGCAGAGATGTACTCCTCCAGTAACTGAGTACATTTCTGCAAATTCCAAAATGGAGCCATGACAGCTCCAAATAAAGGGTGCATATCATTTAGAAATCATGCCAATGGCCAGGTATAAGGCCACTGGCATGGAAAACAGTCAAAAAAAAAAAAGAAAATCAATTTGTATTTTTATTTTAGCCGATCTCGGCTGTTTAAGCGTAGGGCAGCAGCGCACAAACAGGATCGGGGGGAAATAAGAAAATAAACCTAAAATAAGCATTCTAACTAAAATCATTATTCTGCCATTATAGTCAGTGGCAGGCAGAAGACAACTTGGCCAGTGAATAGTGGTTGCTAAGGTGGGAGGCTCAGCGTGGGACATGTAACTATGCATTAGCAAGCAATCTTATGCAAATAAGGGGAATGAAAGTGAATCCCAGATTTCCCCTGCATCCTAGTCAGCTCCCAACAGTGTAAGAGCAGGAATAGCTTCATGCAAGACTAGGAGTTAGCTGACATCATAGCCGGGTGTGCCAGGCATACTGTAAGTGGATTGGAGCGCTGTGGATTGGGTTTGTTCCTATCTTAGCATGGCTAAGCAAGAGGGTGTGTCTGAGGCTGCCTAGCACTCTATACATTGCTTAAGCAGGTGTGCATGTTGCACACCTGGTTTTAAAGGGAAAAAAGTAAACCAGGAAATAGCAGCTTTGTGCACATTTGAGCACTGTGTTTGTGTGGCGCACCCCCAGACTTAAACAGGAAGGCAATGGGAAGGGAAAATCACAGCAGGAAGTTAATCTAGGAGAAGTAGCATAGCTGGCAGGGGAAATTTATCAGAATCAGCCAATTACACAGGCAGCAGACCAGCCCAGCCCAGAACACTACTATAAACTATGCAAACACCTTCCCCTCTGGTTTTTCCCATACTCTACACCACAGGTGTATACAAGCAGGGAACTTTTAACAAACAAAACAACAAAATGATAGGGCCTGCAGCAGGCATTATACAACAACATGTGGAAGAGGCTAAGGGTGGTGAGGATGGGAATGCTGTTGACCAACCCATAGTGAGGAGATGGAGAAGAGTGTACATACCCAGGATAACCTACCAGGGGCTACAGGAGCTGGAGATAGTGAAGTGCTATAGGGTGTACAGGGACCTCCTACAGCAAATTGTTGAGCTGTGCTGGCCATGCCTGACACACTGAACTGACAGACAGAAACCCATTATAGTGGATACCAAGGTATGTGTAGGCCTAGGAATACTAGCCACAGTTACCTCCCAAAGCTCAACTGGGGATATCATGGGGATCGCACAGGCATCAGCATCCAAAGTATTCCACCAGTTCTTGGATGCTATGTCAGCACATGCCGGTGAGCACGTATATTTCCTCAACACCCGTGAGGTGTTAGCCAGCAATATGTATCTCTTCCACCAAATATCAGAATACCCTGAGGTAGTGGGTGCTATAGACTGCACACACATATGCATCAAAGCACCACCCGGTGATCAGGGTAGGGTCTACATCAACTGCAAGGGCCCCGCCCCATCAACTGCCAGGTCATCTCCGATGCCCAGGGCATTATAATGAATGTGTGTGCTAGCTGTCCTGGAAGCTATCACAATTCCCACATCTGGCATCTGACACAGCTGTACCAGAGACTTGCCAATGGGGACATCCCTTACCGTCACCTAGTGTGGGATGTTGGTTACACACTGGAGCCGTGGCTGATGACACCCATCAAAAATGCACACACACCCGAACAAGAATGCCATAATGAGGCACAGGCACAGACCAGACTTATAATAGAGCATGTGGTTGGGATGGTCAAGTCACTGTTCCGGTGTCTGGACACATCCGGTGGAGCCTTGCAGTACTCACCAGCTACATGTACTTAAATTGTTATGGTATGTGCCATGCTACACAATATGATCCTATGGAAACAGCTGCAGCAGGAACAGCATGGGACAAGGCCACACAGCCCCCCACCAATGCCAAGGCCTGCACAGGCACAGAGTGACTCAGAGGAGGAATAACCTGAGCCTGCCCCAGTAGGCAGATGAAGGCGTGCCCAGTATGCCCTGGTCTTGGCAAAGAGGCAACACATAGCACATACACAGTAGGAACTCAGGGAATGACACCTCTCTTGAATCACACATACAGTAAAAGGGATGCCAAACATGACACTACATGTGCTCAACCATGTATAGGGATTATACTATCTGCATCCAACATAGGCAGCCCTCCAGCACCATCCTCAATACTGGCACACCCACAAGGTAAGTCAATCAACTTACCAATTGCCAAATGGAGTAGAATGTGTCGTTACCTGTATCTATGGTATGGATGTGAGCATGCAAGGGAATCGGGTGGCTGAATGATATGCCAACAGATAGCAGACACCCATAGTGGCACCATGACATCTGTAACAAATAATGGAGTCAACATAGTAGCCAGTACTATACAGGGTGACAAAACCCACTGCAGGAAATGTGCTGGGTGACATGTGTGTCCATATGACTCACACATGCCAGTCAGGGAGTTTTACATATCCAACAACAGTCTCAACCAGCAGGACAGGTGTAGACAAACACAAACAGAGGCTGTGCTATGGCCTCTGAATGATGCCTATGGGTAACCACTCCCCAGGCTTACACAGACAGACTACAACAGGTCAGGCAGTGGGATGTTAGTTCTGAAGGGTAGGAAGTCAGAAACTAATATGTAGGTCAACCAAAGCTAAGACCTGTAGTACACTGATATGCCTCTAGTCAGCATGTTAGAAAACAGAATGAAATGGAGTACCTTACATACCAGTACAGTCATAGCAAATGTCTTCAAGTGCAAGGTGTGCCCCTCATCCTATGTAGACATGTAGAAACAGTAAGGTGTGCCCCCCAATCATGTGTAGAAATGTAGAAACAGTCAGGTATGTCCCCCCAATCCTGTGTAGAAATGTAGTAACAGTCAAGTGTGTCCTCCCAATCCTGTGTAGAAATGTAGAAACAGTCAGGTGTGTGTCCCCACAATCCTATGTAGAAATGTAGTAACAGTCAGGTGTGCCACCCCACTCCTATGTAGACATGTAGAAACAGTCAGGTGTACCCCTTCCCCCAATCCAGTGTATAAATGTATAAATGTAGTAACAGTCAGGTGTGCCCCCCCCCCAATCCTATGTAGAAATGTAGTAACATGTATGGGAAGGTATTATACGAGTGGAGCACAGATACCCAGAGGTGGCCAAGGTAGCAGGATAGGTTGTAGCATTTACATAATATGCAGGTCTCTGTGTGTTAGGTTGGTGTGTGTTTCATATTGTGTGAGAGTGGTCAGTATGTATGTATGCTGAGGTAAGATCTGGTGGCCATTGCCCACTACTGTTGATGACAGGGACAAGCCCTCAAAACTGCAATACCAAACACAATCCTCACCAGCATAACACATGCTAGCAGTAAGCCATTGTAAACGTATGGTGGCAATATGTGTCACCATCTGAAAGACTGACATGGCATGGCTGTTGGGCTAGATATACAAGCAATACACAGGGGAAAGTACCCCATACATACAGTATATATTGTGTCATTGTGAAATGGAGACACCCATGGAATTGTCCATACAGGTATGCATCACAGTAACTGGTCCTGTAGTAGGGGATACCGGTGATGTCTGCCCAAACACTTTGAGATCACAAAGGAGGTGGGACTGATGTATTGGGAAACAGCTGATATAGCTGCACATGTCAGCATAACTGGAATGCCCCATGCATATCTGTGTGTCTGATGCAAGTAGTGTCCATAGCACACATGTACCCAGCTCATGTAAACACCACCCACAGGTTCCTCTCTGGTCATATTCCTGTTGTGGGGAATGGGTACAGTATGACTCCCACCTGTATATGTTAATAGCAGATGAATGCAGCATGCAGTGCAGGTGTCCCACTCAGGTGTGTCCCTAGCTGTAGGTAGCACCCTGCCATCATCTACACCACCTAATCAAGACTGATAGAAGGTATTGGTGTGAACACCTATCACACCTACCCTGTCACCCCAGGGGAATATACTGTATGGTGATCTAAGACTGTAGGACTGATAGAATGCAATGGTCTGCCACATCTGGCTTGCAGCAACCCATAATGGCCCACAGGCATCTGCCAATGGCCTGTGTCTCACATGTACTGCTAATGCATGTTATGTCATAGACACCCAAATAACAATATAACACACTCCACATAAGCCATATGCAAGGCCATGTGGACAAACCACAGTAACATGTCCACCATGTCCCACTGCATGAACTGTGGACCAACACTAACACACATCTGTGATGGGGTGATACCTTTACGAAAATTATCAGAGAATGTATGCATAACATATGGAAGAGGTCATAATAACAGAGGGGGTTTGGAGCATGGGCAGCATGGAATGTGCAGGGTCCAACACCAAGCTGTGGCACACACTATCCCAGGCTGCAAACACATAAATGTGTGGCTACACACCTGCCCAGTACACCACAATACGGGTAATGTCCTGACCCATGGCCCCTGCCTCTAGGTAACCTGTGCAAATCTGTACAGCTGTGAGGCATTGCCACAGCAAGATAAGCCAAAACTGTCATGTCAATGGGTGTACAAGTATGGGATCCTCTGCCAGCACTGTACCAAGGTGCTGAACCAGATACACAGACCAAGCAGCAAGTGCCTGCAGCTGCCCCTCCAGAATAGCATATCTTAACATGAATACGTAGGTGTCTGCCCACAATACCGGACACAGCTGCAGTCACCCTTGTCCCCCAAGACATCACTGTGAGCAAGAATGTCCACAAGACAGTACATAAGGACAGAAAATATCACTGTGTATAACAGTACACATGTCTGAATATCTCTGCTAAAAGCAGTACCATGCAGCTGAAGCAGCACAGACACAATCACCTACAGTACACACTATCCCCTGCACAGTTTGTCCCCATATTGCCAAATAATTGACAGATACCCTGAAGAAACAGTTTGCTACCAGTAGGTGTACAACACAGTGCTCTGCAATGGAGTACAAGCTACCTGGAATCAATCCACACATTCAATACAGAAGGGCTTACTGGGCATGCTCATGCACTTAGAAAAATGAAGGCAATGTCAGACAACATATTGAAAGGTCATACTGGGCATGCTCACACACTTAAACTAATGAAGTCCATGTCTGCAAACAACAGTGGACCATACAAATCTGGCATTTGCAGATGATAGTGCATATACTCCTCATTATGTACCAGTCATGCCTTGCACACAGTGGATAGGAATACAGACACAAATCCAAGGACAACACACTATAATAAGCCAAAAGTAGATGGACATAGATGTGTGGAAGAGAGTGACTGTGACAAGCAGCCATCCATTATGAGGCCTGTCCCACCCAGCATACAGCCAAATGACTATAACTACATGAGGAGTAAATGTCACTCACTGTAGACATTAGCCACTGGTATCCACCAGCATTACAGACTATGTGGTGCAAGTGCTAGCTGTGCAACATGACTGTACAAGGAAGTAGTCATCTAGCAGCTGTATATGCATACTTGTGTAATATAACCCTGTGTGTGCCTGCATGTGGTGTTTCAACCTCTAGATGAATGGGTTATTGCCCATGCACACACACTGCCCTCCCATAGCCCTACTATGACAAGCCCGCTGAGGTCACCCACTTTAAAATACACCCAATAACTTCCATAGCATGTCCTGCAAATGCGTACTGCTGTAGTATGATAAACTACTTAGGTATGAGTTCTAATCCCAGACATGGTATGTGTGTGCATCTCCGTCTGTGTAGAGAGCAATGCTATTTAGGCTAGTCACACTCATTACGATTCAAAAGCCCTACTTTGGCAAGGCTTCTGATGTCATTCACTGTGGAATACACCTTTCAGAAGGCTGTACCGAAGTAATCTCCATGGCGCATCCTATAACTGCTTACTGCTGTAGTGTGATAAATTAGTTAGGTTGGAGTTCTAATCCCAGACATGGTATGTGGATGTGTGTCTGTCTGTGTAGAGATCAATGCTTTTTAGGCTAGTCACACTCACTGCAATTCAAATGCCCTACTTTGGCAAGGCTGCTGATGTCATTCACTGTGGAATACACCTTTCAGAAATCTGTAGCCCAGTAATCTCCGTGGTGCATCGTACAACTGTGTACTGCTGTAGTGTGATAAAATAGTTAGGTAGGAGTTCTAATCCCAGACAATGCAACTCTGTGTGTGTGTGTGTGTGTGTGTGTGTGTGTGTGTGTGTGTGTGTGTGTGTGTGTGTGTGTGTGTGTGTGTGTGTGTGTGTGTGTGTGTGTGTGTGTGTGTGTGTGTGTGTGTGTGTGTGTGTGTGGGTGCATCTGTCTGTGTAGAGAGCAATACTTTTTTAGGCTAGTCACACCCACTACAATTCAAATGCCCTACTTTGGCAAGGCTGCTGATGTCATTCACTGTGGAATACACCTTACGGAAAGCTGTAGCCTAGTAATCACCATGTTGCATCCTATAACTGTGTACTGCTGTTGTGTGAAAAAAATAGGTAGGAGGTCTAATCCCAGACACGGCAACTCTGTGTGTGTGTCTCTGTGTGTGTGCGTGTGTGTGCGTGTGTGTGTGTGTGTGTGTGTGTGTATGTGTGTGTCTCAGTCTGTGTAGAGAGCAATGCTTTTTAGGCTAGTCACACTCACTACAATTCAAATGCCCTACTTTGGCTAGGCTGCTGAGGTCATTCACTGTGGAATACATGTTTCTGAAAGCTGCAGCCCAGTAATCACCATGTTGAGTGCTATAACTGTGTACTGCTGTCATGTGAAAAAAATATGTAGGAGTTCTAATCCTAGACATGGCAACTCTGTGTGTGTGTGTGTGTGTGTGTGTGTGTGTGTGTGTGTGTGTGTGTGTGTGTGTGTGTGTGTGTGTGTGTGTGTATCTGTGTAGAAAGTAATGCGTTTAGGCTAATCACAGTCACTACAATTCAACTGTCCTACTTGGGCAAGGCTGCTGATGTCATTCACTGTGGAATACACCTTTCAGAAAACTGTAGCCCAGTAATCTCTGTGGTGCATCCTATAACTGCATACTGCTGTAGTGTGATAAAAATTTAGGTAAAGAGTTCTATTCCCAGACATGACAACTGTGTGTGTGTCTGTCTGTGTAGAGAGCAATTCTTTTTAGGCTAGTCACACTCACTACAATTAAAATGGCCTACTTTGGCAAGGCTGTTGGTGTCATTCACTGTGGAATACACCTTTTGGAAAGCTGTAGCCCAGTAAACTCAATGTTGCATCCTATAACTGTGTACTGCTGTCATGTGAAAAAATAGTTAGGTAGGAGTTCTAATCTCAGACATGGCACGTGTGCGTGTGTGTGTGTGTGTGTGTGTGTGTGTGTGTGTGTGTGTGTGTGTGTGTGTGTGTGTGTGTGTACATGCCTCTGTTTGTGTAGAGAGCAATGCTTTTTAGGCTAGTCACACTCACTACAATTCAAATGCCCTAATTTGGCAAGGCTGCTGATGTCATTCACTGTGGAATACACCTTTCAGAAAGCTGTAGCCCAGTAATCTCCGTGGAACATCTTACAACTCCGTACTGCTGTAATGTGATAAAATAGTTAGGTAGGAGTTCTAATCCCAAACATGGCAACTGTGAGTGTGTGTGTGTGTGTGTGTGTGTGTGTGTGTGTGTGTGTGTGTGTGTGTGTGTGTGTGTGTGTGTGTGTGTGTGTGTGTGTGTGTGCCTGTGAAGAGAACAATGCTTTTTAGGCTAATCACACTCCCTACAATTCAAATGTCCTACTTGGGCAAGGCTGCAGATGTCATTCACTGTGGAATACACCTTTTAGAAAGCTGTGGCGCAGTTATCTCCATGGTGCATCCTATAACTGTGTACTGCTGTAGTGTGAAAAAATAGGTAGGAGTTTTAATCCCGGATATGGCAACTGTGTGTGTGTGTATGTGTGTGTGTGTGTGTGTGTGTGTGTGTGTGTGTGTGTGTGTGTGTGTGTGTGTGTGTGTGTGTGTGTGTGTGTGTGTGTGTGTGTGTGTTTGTGTGTGTGTCTGTCTGCCTGTTTAGAGAGCAATGCTTCTTAGGCTAATCACACTCACTACAATTCAAATGCCCTACTTGGGTAAGGCTGCTGATGTCATTCACTGTGGAATACACCTTTCAGAAAGCTGTAGCAGTTATCACCATGGCACATCCTATAACTGCTTACTGCGTTAGTGTGATAAAATAGTTAAGTAGGAGTTCTAATCCTAGACATGGTAACTGTGTGCCTCTGTGTGTGTGTGTGTGTGTGTGTGTGTGTGTGTGTGTGTGTGTGTGTGTGTGTGTGTGTGTAGATAGCAATGCTTTTTAGGCTAGTCACACTCACTGCAATTCAAACACCCTACTTTGGCAAGGCTGCTGATGTCATTCAAGGTGAAATACACCTTAGGGGAAGGAGTACTCCAGTAATCCCCACAGTGCGTCCTATAACAGCTTCATGTTGTAGTGGGATATAGAACTCTGGTAGGGGTTCTATTCCCACACATGGCAGTTCTGTGTGTTTCGATGTCTATGTAGGTAGCAATGCATTTTAGGCTAGTCACACTCAGAACAATTCAAATGCCCAACATTGGCAATCCTGCTGATGTTATTCACTGTAAAATACACCTTTGAGGAAGGAGTACTCCAGTAATATCTGTTGCGCATCCTATAACTGTGTAGTGCTATAGTGTAATAGTGTGTGTGTGTGTGTGTGTGTGTGTGTGTGTGTGTGTGTGTGTGTGTGTGTGTGTGTGTGTGTGTTTGTCATTCATATCCTGTGTGAAGGTGGTTGTGAGTGTGTAACAACTGGACTAAATGTGGAGTGGGTTTTGCAAACTTCTTATATGGTTGCCCTAGTATATATCACAATGTCCACAATACAGGGATAACAGATGCGTAGTAGCTGAGAGGCTGGGATGCAAATCCATACCAATACATGTGACATCAATGCCAGCTGAACAACATTAGCAACCCTTGTATTACCCAGGGAACACTCTCAACATGTCTCATGCACACACACACACACACACACACACACACACACACACACACACACACACACACACACACAAGCACACACACACACTTGCCTAGGCAGCAGCCACTATGTTGGTAGTACCCTGCATATTGCTCATTTATAGTAACCATGATGTGGTTGCAGTGAGCTACAGAGGGCATGGCACCATGTCCATCAGTCCAATAGGCACGTACATGCCGACAGTGCACCTCCCCCCATGTTCCCCACTTGACACCTGCAACACCTATAGTGTCATCAAACATGACTCACAAAGGACATACCATGCCTGAAAACAGGCCCTGTATGGACAGGTAACACTGACACCAGGGAATACCAGTATCATGCTATCAATGTAGCTGCAAGGTCAACCTGCTGTCCCTTAACAGTTCCCGCCACATGAGGCCAGGACTGGCACATCTGATGATAACAATCTGTGTTCCCAACATGGGCCAGACACCCAATGTACAGTTCCACATGTCACTCTACATGCATGTGGCAGGTGTGCACATCCCAGACACCATCCATGTCATGGACTAAGGAACACATACATGGCAAGCAATGCACAGCATTGGCCACACATAATAGTCACCCAGGTGACTGGATAGTGAATACAATGCCCACCTGTGTGGGAAAATCCAGACACTACACCCCTGAGCCACAATGCAGACCATTGTCATGTGGTGTGATGCCAAGGGTTACCCATCACCTAGACTTGTATAGCATTCTGGCACAGTCGACCACTACACATCCATGAAGCAATGCACCCATGCATGTCAGTACTAGCACCCTGTGTCTGTGTGTGTTGTATGATGTGTATGACCACATTCACACTCACTACAATCCCCACTGGCATACTGAAGCATGCTGTCTGTTGTCAGACACCTCCACATACCCTTTGCCCATATAACCTCCGTATGACCCCTGTGGTGCATGTGATACCTGCACAGTACTGTGGTATGGCAATCCCACTAGGGATGAGTTGTATTCCTGCCCCTGCCAAGTCTGTCAATGTGTGTGCATCCTTGTGAGAGTGTGGCTATGTTGATGCTGACACCTGTTCATGCAGACAGGCATGTGTACTACACCTACCATATAGATACCATATCCCTGATGCAGATGTCTCTCACCATCACATATACATTTTGAGGGTTCCTCAACATGTAATCTATGTGGTGTATCCAATAACTGCATACACATGTGATAGCACTGCATAGTCGTCAGTGGTTTGATACCCTGTAATGGTTGGTGTGTGACACAAACTTACTTATGTTTTACTCTCCTACCCCTCCCTGACTTTTCTTTGCCTCTGTCTGCCTCTCTCTCTCCCTCTCTGGTGGATGTGAAGACTTACACCTGCTTTGCTTAGGCAGCAGCATGTGTATTTTAAGTGACACTCGTGATCAGCTGATGGCCTCTGCATGAATTTCAGCCCTCCTCTAGCTGATTGCACGTGGAACAGCTGTGGTAACATTCCCATAGTCAATTGCATGGAAACACACTCTAACATCTAGGAACATTATGTTGGTGTTGCGCCTTTTCATTCACTGTGAGCAGGAACTCGATCTGTTGTTTGGCAAACAACATCCAGATGGATTGGGGATTTACCTCTAAAAACATACACTTTGGAAACAGGCCAACACACAGAAGGGGGATGTGCCTGACCTGACTACAGACTGTAAGTGCTGCTATACTGCATTTGGAGTAATGTTGGTTTAACAGGGTGTGTGTGGATATGACTGTCCTACATGTTTTAATACCTGCCATGTCAGTGCTATGTTTATGAGAAAACACCCAAATGTAGGGTCATCTGCAGACTGGGCAGTATGTGGTGCCTTTTGTTTCATGTATTACCCACAGACCACCTATCTATGAACTGCAGAAGGTAGTGAGAGGATTGCAGTCTGTAGATGGTGACAGCCATGAGAGTTACTAACTTCATATCCCTCATAGGAAATATGTTGCAACAAACCCTGTTACAACAGTAAATGCATGAGGTTATCACAGCAATGTCAATATTGGCCCTGTGTATGCGCCTCCAGCCACAACTCTGTCAACCTTTATACATATGTCATGCAGTAAGAGGTGCATATGTACACCATAATTAGTGACATCATATCTGATAACAAGCCAGTGAGATATCAGATTGCTACACATGTTATGCATAGTAGGGGTTGTATTTGATGACATAACCCGGACATTCTTTGGTTGTTTGTACAGTATTGAGATCTGTGTACTTATGTTTTTTGTTGACAGTGTGTGTATTGTTAATAAGTACGTTGGCATGTGTACAGACTGTGGTAGATGTCATTGTTCTTGGTCCTGTTCTATCTGATGTCGCATGCTGCTCCACTGTATGTTACCCTATCAGCTTACATGTTTGTAGGGTCATACACGCACATGTCCCATACCACAGACAGGCATCGGACCACAATGTGTAGTGGCCCAGTGTATGTAGGGTTAGTGTGTGAGTGGCACATATGAGGATGGTGTTAAACAGGTAGTCCATATACTGTAATATTACACTAGCTTACCATATGTGGCTGTGTTCACATTGGCTGTGGTTATGCACTTTCACACAGTTGTATATTACTCTGTGTTGTGGCATGCATGTACAGCCTGCTATATATGCAGGTACATGTGCATTCCCCCATAAGAAATGTAGGCCAGTTTTGAGCCAGTCTGCCTGTAGCCTGCACAGTGCTTTTTACATGCCTAGCAACTTACTGTACTTACCTAGTGAGATGTAATGTCAAGATACTTGCCAGATGTACTGCTGCCGGGCCACCATAACAGTCATGTATGTCAGACAGAGCAGTGGGATGCTATACAGATGTATTTCAATATCTAGTGGGTAGTATGTGGCCATGGCACCTCTATACCAGTGGTTATTATGTGTCAGGACAGACAGGGGTGTGTGAATGCATAACCTATGGGGGCAAATGTATACCAGTAGTCATGTGTTATACCCATCTACATGGCTGTTAACATCCACATTGTCAGTCTTGGTCTACATGTCTTGCACTAAGGGGTTATGTGTATACCCCTGGACTGTCCAGAGTGTCTCAGACTGTCTACATATATTGGCCAATATCTCTGCTGTAGTCCACAGGAGCATTATGTGTTAGCAGTGGTACTGTACTATGATGTCCTTAGGATGTCTGTCAGTAGCCAATGGCGCACATGTTAAAAGCAGATGTGACCTCCCACACATACCATGTCTGTGAAGACAATCCCTCTTACAGTATCAATAGTCTATAAATATGCCTACTATACATACCTGATATCCTCTTGCACTATGAAATTGGGACTATAAGGGCTGAGGTAGGGCTACACTCCATGCTCAGGACATATGGTGAAAATATATGTATATATATATATATATATATATATATATATATATATATATATATATATATATATATATATACATATACATATCAACATAGATAGATGGATATGTATATGTACATAGATATACATATAAACACTCATATATATACATATATAGAGCAATATATGTCTACACAAGGTTTATATTATAGCATCGAAGTAGTAAAACATCGAATGTTATAATATCGAACCCATAACAGCAAATGCTGAAAATAGCAAAGCTGCAGAACATCGAATTATTTCCTAGAGAAAGAATTTGGTGGGCTGTTTCTCCTGTTTCGCTATTTTCTCCACTGTGGTGTGAAGGTTACGGGCCAGGTTAAGGTAAGTGTGTGAATGGACCGGGTTAAGGTGAGTGTGGGAATGGGATAGTTAGGGACCTTAGGGTTAGGGAACGGGTAAGGTGAGTGTGCGATAGTGAGGGACCTTAGGGTTAGGTAGCAGGTAAGGTGAGTGTGCGATTGTTACGGACCTTACGGTTAGGGAGCAGGTAAGGTGAGTGTGCGATAGTTATGGGCCTTAGGTTTAAGGTTTGGGTTAAGGTAAGTGAATAGATAGTGGTGTATGTACGGTTTAGTGTAGGGTTAGAAGTAGGATTTTAAGTGTATATGTGTGGATTACTTT
Source organism: Protopterus annectens (assembly GCF_019279795.1). Lineage (NCBI taxonomy): Eukaryota > Metazoa > Chordata > Ceratodontiformes > Protopteridae > Protopterus > Protopterus annectens. The sequence continues at coordinate 452,123,383 of NC_056744.1, read as the reverse complement.
TTTGTTGTGCTTGTATTGTGTGTGTGTTTCTCGGAGCAGTGAAATTTTTCCCTGGGAAAAAATAAGCTGTTCTGAGCTTTTGATTACATCACATTTCGACATTCCAAGTTCGAGCTTATGGTGTTCGATATTTTGGGATTTCGATTATGTGATATACACATGTCTACACATATGCAGATAGATATACATATGCAGATATACATATTGATATCTAGATACATATTGACAGTAGTAGGTATATCAGAACAGATATATACCAACATAACTAGGCATATCTGTACACATAGGATGTGCATACATATATAGCTATATATACATAGATCTATATATACATACATGTATATCTATCTATCTATATATATATATATATATATATATATATATATATATATATATATATATATATATGCATATATGTATATGGGAGCGCTACAGAATCAAGAAAGCCCAACATCCTAAAGACCAAACTCCTGAGAAACTCCTGAAAGTTCAAAATCCTGAAAACTCAAACTCCTGAAAACTCAACATCCTGAAAACACACAGGATACCAACACTTATTATATTCCAGCACAAGTACATACAGAAACAGATAAAACACAAACCATATTACTCTTCTGCAAGTATAACCAGGGGGCAAGCCCCCCTGCACCCCCATGTGGGGGGCTGCGCCCCTACACCCATTGTTACTTAAATATATCAACTCCGAGATTGCACTTAGTGCACTAAAGTGCAGTCTTGGAGTTGTTATATTTAAGTAGCAGGGGGTGTGGGGCACAGCCCCCCACATGTGGGGTGCAGGGAGGCTTGTCCTTTTGCATATAGTTAAAGGGTAATATGTTTCTGTATGTACTTGTGCTGGAATATAGTAAGTGTTGGTATCCTGTGTGTTTTCAGGATTTTGAGTTTTCAAGCTTTGAGTTTTCAGAATTTTGGTCTCAGGATTTTGGTCTTCAGGATTTTGGGCTTTCAGGATTCTGTGCGATATATATATATATATATATATATATATATATATATATATATATATATATACATATATATATATATATATATATATATATATATATATATATATATATATATATATATATATATATATATATATAAATATATATATATATATATATATATATATAAGTACATACAAAGAGATGTACACATGGCCATATATATGTAGCACTATACAGATGTGTATACAGACATATGTATGAGTATACGTGGATGTACATGTAGACATATATAGACCTATTATATGTATATAAAACCACACCCTCTCTCTCATCCAACCAATCAATTGCTCCAACCACTTACTCCAGTTAGCTACACCCTCCTCCTCTAACTCTCTAGTATCTCTACTTAAAGTGCTTTTTCATGCCCTATAGCACTACTCCTCCCTCTCTTTAAGTCCCTCCCACTCTCACTAGTTCTTTATTATCTTATCCCAGTCTACCTCCATTGTATTTGAATAGATATTCATAACAATACACAAACTACAATGAAAGTTATCCTAACCAACTTAATACTCTTAACCACATTTTACCTGCCCACACCTCTGCCTATCTCCTAACCTGTTTTGAAAAGTCTGATTACTTCCACCATAACCACTCTGCAAAACAAACAACCATTTATGATATCTCCCACTCCCATATACACATTAACATCATCTCCACTCCCTGCTATCTGCTACCTCAATTCCATCGGCGCACACACATTAAGTACAATAACCTCTTAGTAAGAAAAGGGAAACTTCAAACTAACTACTCATACAACTCAGTATTTAAGCTAAAGAACCCTACCTTATAGGATGGGGACATCCACCCTAATCCTAGCCCAACCAATGACTCTACAGTAAATATTCACTGCACCACACCCTCAAACCTTCCAACCCAGACCAAACTCTCCACATCTTTCCTAGTAGGACATCTCAATATCCACAGCATCAACAACAAAAGTGCCCATCTCCATGCCCTCCTTGATAGTAACTCCTTTGACATCTTCTGCTTTACAGAAACTTGGTTAAAACCTGGAACTAAGGATAGCGAAATTATTCCACCCTGGCTATAACATATTAAGACAAGACCGCTTAAAACGTAAGGGTGGGGGAGTAGCACTCCTATATGAAAATTGCCTGCAGATCTCCTCTATAACTTATAACCCACCTCTGGACAGTAAAGCTGAAGTCCTCATCTCCAGACTTCAAATCAACCCTAACAAATCCCTTTATGTCATCTGTATCTACCTACCCCCCCGGCAATAACAACATTATAATAGAAGATATTCTTAGCTGAATGTCCTCAACTTACCCACAAGAAACAATAATGCCAGGTGACTTTAACACTGACTGGAAAACTGTCAATACTAATAATCCTTCCTCACATATTAATCATTATGGCTTTATTCAAACTATTACCTCAACTACCAAAATTAACAAACCAACCACAAAAGAGAGCACCTTAGACAGGATACTTATTAATAAACATCCACATACTTACAATGTAGGAACTTTACCAGATGATCTAAGTGATCATACTCTAACTTACATTATAAGATAAAAGAATGACATTTCTAACACCCTACTCTAACTTACATTATAAGATAAAAGAATTACATTTCTAACACCCTTATCTATAGGATCTCACAAACCAAGAAACAATTTAACCCTGTACTATTCCAAAACGAACTCCATGCCTGTGACTGAAAACCTCTAAAGATTCTCCCACTAGATGAGGTTGTTAAATATTTTAACTCTGAATTTCTAGCAATCCTCGATGAGCATGCACCTAAACAATCTATTAGAATGAAATCCAAACCAGCCCCTGGCTTTCAAAAGAAACCAGACAGAAAATTCTACTTAGAAACAAATCATGGGCTAAGTGGAGAGCTAACAGAATTTCCCCTGAACAACAAACTTTCAGACAGCTAAGAAATATAAAAAAGCTATACTTACTGACAAAAAGAACTACTATTGTAAACTACAGCAAACACACCAAAAGAATCCACAGAAATTTTTACATCCCCATTAGCATACTGTACATGTCTGGGGATGTTCTGCATGTAGCATTTAACCTGGGACACACCTCACCCTAAACACTGTGTAGTGTGTGAAATGTCAGCCACACACTTCAGTATCACTGTATACCTAGGTAGAGGTCTAGTCCCAGTGTTGCCAAATAACAGTGCACATGTATGTGGATGGGTTTACATCAGGTTGCAAGGTATACATGCCTCAATCGGTCACCTGTCCATGTGGCACATGCAATAACCGTTTTAGTAACCTGTGACATGTGTTCAACTGTACCCCAGATATGTCACAGCCATGGTGTCACCACAGTGCCATACCCCATTATGGAATATGATTGCAGACCATCCTCGTACTGGCACATATATACCTACAACACAAATGGATAACATTATGAAGACCACAACCAACCAGTGTTACTAACAGTTGTAATGCATCATTGCTAGATGGCTACACTACCTGCCATGTATGCATTACACTTTTGTCTTTACAACGTGTTACATTGCAGTACTATGGTACACTGTAGTACTGTCACCATGTGCATCAGAACCATATTAGCTTGTCCCTGCATTGATGGTATGGATGACAAGGATGTGGCACATGTATCATCATATGCACAGGGCATCCTTGTGCTGACACATGTACACCTGCAACACAAATGGATAACATTATAGGGACCACAACCAATCAGTGTTACTAAATCTATAATGCATCATTGCTGGATGGCTACACTACCTGCCATGTATGCAATACACTTTACTCCTTACAACATGTTACACTGCAGTACTGTGGTACTCTGCAGTACTGTCACCGTGTGCATCAGAACCATATTAGCCTGTCCCTGCAATGATGGTATGGATGACAGAGATGTGGTACAGGTATCATCATATGCACAGGGTGTGATGTTGGTTTTCCAGAGGCTAAGGGTGGGCCATACATTTGACACCATGTGTGTGGGTGAGGGGTGTACTGTGTTGGGCTGCGCATGGTGCTGTGGTGTGTGTAGGTATGGGGTTTCCCTAGGTGTGTTTGTATAGTGTGTGTGTATGCATGCACACAGTTCTGCCATGTGGCTGCCCTACACAGTTGTTTATGACCAGCTGCAGACCATACCTGGCAGGGTGTGCAGTTCACAGCCTCCAGCCATGGACATGTGGACTGTGCCTGCCAGGGGTTCCATGGGCATGTCCAGGTACAGGCCTCGATGTGCTACTCTTACCTGCTAATGACAAATGTCTGCTGGTACCAGGCCCCTCCTGGGACTGGCCAGGACCACTTGCACATGGCCTGCTGTGGTGTGGTGTGGACAGCACCCCCCACACTGCCAGGTATGGAACTGCCACTATGGGAGCCCTTAGGTGTCCTAGCATATCCATGTTGACTGCCAACTGTTGGTGTTGTTGGCCCACATCCACGCAACCATCGCCACATCCCCACCACACATTGAAACACGGACACACCACGGCTGATGAGGGCCATCATCTCACCATGCCATCTATCCATGAGCTCGGTATAAGCACGGATGCCACTAGACAGTTCACGGATATTGTCACTTACAGATGCAAGAGCAGCCCTCTGCAGCCTCAGGCCCTGTCTGGTGTAAAGTTCCATATGTGCCTGCACTGCCATGACAGCCTGAAACATGCACCTACTGGTACCAGATATGTCACCTCTGCCAGGAGCATGATGTCCAGTGGCCCTACCACCAGCACCCTTGGAAATCCACCTAGGTGGTGCCCTGCCAGCCATCCAGCTATGCCTGCTGAGACCAGACACAGTAGGCATGGTTACCACACTTTCCTGTGCACTGCCACCAAATGCCAGCTCTCCCTCTGCTATGGCCAGTTTTGATGGGGTATGTATAGGCACTGAAACTGTGTGCGGGGTTGGGGTGGCTAAAAGGGGGATGTAAAATGTTGGTGCAGTGTTGGCCCCTGACAACCCCACCTGTGCCTCAACAGTACTATCATCATCTTTGGTGTCTGTATGGACATCAACATCAGATTGTATGCAGGAGGGACCCTGACCCTCCTCACCACCTGTGGGGGAAAATAATAAATGCACTTTAAAACCTGTACAGCATTGCGTAACAGTACACACACACACACACACACACACACACACACACACACACACACACACACACACACACACACACACACACACACACACACACACACACACACACACGCTCGTGCACACCTGCATAATACCTACCTGTCCATGGCTTTACAGACAGTCCCACATATATGTCCATGTGGTAACCCATCCTGCATCACACTTGTTAACATACACACATTGATACCACTCATTAACATCTCAGTCCTCTAAATGCCTACTCAAGTGGTCACAACACAAGACCTCTTACTACTTTGCCTGCCTGATCTGTGTGTAGTGGTTTTACATGGCCTCACTGCTGTCATTCGGTATGCACCCTCTGTATGTCCGGACATCATGAGCATGGCCCCTTTATGTGTGGGCTACTATGTTTCATCCATAATATAATGCACCGTTGTGTCATGTGTATGTAATTCTCAGTACATGCCAGATATGCTGCTCATTCAGCCTATCATGTGACAACTGTAATATATGGATACACTCCCTGGTGTTGGCTAGTGCTTCCCTAATGCATGTGTAGTACTGCATATGTGGGCTGTAGGTGACCTGTCTGCTGAATGTGACATTAAAGGTGTACCTGGTGTCTACCTTCCCTCTCGATGCCTGCTCCATGCTACAGACCATATTATACTATCAGCTGTCCTGTGATTACACACATGACAAGTGTTCCTGGTGTGTAATGTGGCAGTCCATGTATGTGTACTGCATGATTCCAGAGGGAGGTACTGCTGTATGAACACCCCACAATCACACATGTGCATACATGGCCAGCCACACAAACACACACACATGCACACAAGCATCCTACATGCATCAACCTACCTCCACTTCACCAGAGTAACCCTACAGACAAACTGACTACCCACCAGGGTGCACACATACAGGTGAGGTTGCACAATGAAAGTACACACAGTCCTCCTAATAACCCCCTATCAACATGCATAACATATGGTACCCAACAGCATGCAGTGCAGCTAGAGTCAATCCATGCTGGCAACAGTATACATGTGTGTGATGCATGTGCTGTGTCACTAGATGAAGCCCCTTCCCCTGGATACCACTGCACCCATGAACACTGTATTTCTGTGCACCTGTTCTCCACTCTGCCATGTACTGTGCACCACACCTCACAGGTGTACAGCCCATTGCTAAATGTGTACTACTGTGTCAGTTATGTCAGCTTTAATGCTCACAGCCCCTATGCTTTCCAGCAACACATACCTGGTATGATATGTGGACAGATGTCATTGGTGAATGCCTGATGTCTGATGCACAGCTCTCAACATCAGCGGACCATGTATGACCAATCCAATACTCTTACACTGACAGCCATTAGAGCATACCATGGCTATGGGGGTGTAAACACCTTTATTGATTTGACACAACCATCCTTGATCTGCCATGGGACCACATCAGCGCATATCTTAGCAGTACATGAGCCCGATATGTGACATATATCCTGTACTTTCACATGCAGTGTCTATGGAAAATGTTAGGTGTGCGGATGCTGTCCACAATGCATACACACTGTGTGGGTATATGTGTGCACACCCTTATCATGATGGTTTATCGCTCCTCTTGGTTTGTGTACTACAGCAGTCACTACCCCTGGCAGGGGTATACCAACATGGGCCATCTGCATTTGCCAGTGTATGTTCAGTCTGCCCTACACATGTCCCCCTATTCTGCATGATTGCAAGGTCTACTCATGTGCACAGTCTTTGGTGTTTACACACTGCTGTCACTATTGCTGTGGGGGGTAGGGTTATAGCTGCCACAGGTCCTGAACCTAACTATGTGCAGATAGAGCCATTCCTGGCATCCTTAGGATCCCTGCTGCAGTGCTCTAGTGTGTCATGCTGACAGCCACCTCCTTCAGCCTTTTTGCATATGGATGACAAGTAAGCCCTACACATGTGTCACTTTGCAGTATCCCATACACTGAACACCACATGTTACAGCCTAGTCCCAGCTGATAATGTGGACTGCTGTAATGCCTTATGCCATAGTGTATCTCTGCAGCAGTTGCCATTGTCCTACAGGTATATACACTGGTGTTGCACAGTATATGGGTGTTGTTCCAAACATGTCCCTACTGTAAGCCATGTCTCCCACCATTATGTTACTCCCTGTGGACATATTCTGCAATGACAGGTGTCTGACATACCCTTCCAATACCCCATCATGGCCACCCCTGTGATGCCGTGCATTTCACAGCATCAATACGTGCACATGTACAGCATGCATTCTGGGTGGGTGTGTTAGATGTGTGCATGGAATATACCATCACCATTACATGCCTGGTGTGTTGGCAAACATCTACATAAACCATACTCACCAACTACAGGCTGCTGCCTTGGTGGTATCCTGGAGGTACCTACATAAGAGGGTGGGAGATGCAATGTCAGTGGCCACACCTGTGGCAGTGCTACTGGGTGGGTGCAGTATTACAATACATCAACAGTACATTTCCAAAATACTACCACATATGGACATCTGTTCATCACTGCTGTGACATGTTAGATATGCATGATCTACCTGTACCGATGCAGATGTATATGCAAAAGTGGTCTACTGATGTGCCCAGCAGCCTTACCTGCATGCTCCGAAGTCAGAGTGTGGGTGGCACCCACCTCCACAAAGGTGTCTGGCGGTTGGTGGATGGCAGGTTGGGCAAGTGCCATGAGCCTGGCCAGGAGCTCCTCCACATGTGTCAGGGGGATGGATGGCATGCCCCCCCCATGTGGTGAGGTGATCCCCCCAGACTGCAGCAGCATGCCAATGGGCATTGAGAAGCAGGTCAATACAATGATGCTGGACCTGCTCATAACTGTGGTTGTGCAGTCTGACATCATTGACCCTGTGGACTAGGTCATTCCACAGGGCGGTCCATTCCTGGTAGTCATG